>NC_052318.1:37894607-38079607 GCF_016432855.1 Salvelinus namaycush | reverse complement strand
CATCTGCTCTTATCAGCATTTAACCCATTGTCCATCCATTTAGGCTCGTCTAATGCACATGTACCTTTACGCTGTCAGCTTTTCAGTGAAGCTGGGTTAAATTCATAGTTGATGTTTACACCCCCTTCTCCCCCAGGACCGATCTAGTCCTGTGCCCATCATCAATGCCAAGGACCCCATAGACCGGCTGGTGGAGTTTATTCCCACCAAGGCCCCCTATGACCCCCGCTGGATGCTGGCAGGACGCCCCAGCCAGAGTGAGTACCCTCCTTCCTTCCTCTCTGAGATGAACATTTACAGCACTACACAAACCACAACTACTTTTCCCTTGCCACACTCATCACTTCAATCGCTGTGCAATAAAGGATCTTCATAATTCTCTCCTATCATCATAATAATCACTCACTTGTAGTCGTATTCATCCCCTCCTCCAGTCACACTAGTGCTGAAACAGCAGCTCTTCACACTTTAGTCTGAGTGTCATTTAAAGGTTGGCCTGCGATTTGTGCTATGATCATTTCAGGCAGATCTCCCAGAGGTCAGAGGTTAAACTAATTCCTGTTTGTTAGAGAGGGTTATAGGCTCTCCAGACACTGTGAGAGACACGGTGAACCCTGGGCAGCATTCTAGCTGGGTGGATGAAGAGAGAGATAGCAGGGGAATGGATGGCTCATGTTATACATGCAGGGTCAGGCCTGAGCAGATTCCATATCAGTGTAATTACAACTTTGGGCAGGGGGAGAGATTGGGGCCGGCAGGGCGTGCGGTGTGGGGGGGAGACCGGTCTTTAGTTGTGATGAGTGGGGAGGCTTAATTGAATGGTAACCTCTTAGACTAGCCCTGTCTCGCTCACTCTGCCAGGAGCAGGAGAGCTGAGCTAGGCTCTTTACAGCCTCATCTGTCATGGGACCTGACAAGATTAGAGATTTCTGTTTAAAAATAAAAAACACTGTTTTTGCTTTCATGGATATGACAGGAGTAGAATCTGGAGGGGGAAAAAACTTTTTTCTGCCACGTAATGGAATGTTTTATTTCTTATTTACAAATGTTTACTTTGTAATAATAAATTATTTAAGCTCCATCTCCTCTCTCTCTCTCTCTCTCTCGCTCTCTCTCTCTCTGCAGCTCCAAAGGGCCCGTGGCAGAGTGGGTTCTTTGACCATGGCTCGTTCTCAGAGATCATGCAGCCGTGGGCTCAAAGTGTGGTGGTGGGCAGAGCCAGGTAAGGAACCACATCACTCCACTGTTTTTAAGCAATATAGACACACTATTGTCCTTTGATAAACATACCACGGGCCTCAGGTATAACTGGTACGTAAATGTCACACTGAATATTTGCATGCACCATTTTTGAAAATAAATCTTTCTTATAGAAATATTGAGATATATAAACTTGGCGCACGCCGTACATACGTGTGTTTCCCATTTTATAAATCAGATCTGTCATAAAACTGCATGCGTGAATGAGCGTTATAACTCTGCCATGCACTTTTTATGGTGACAATAATGCCCTTTATTTGCTGTATAATTTGGAACTATTGGCATTAAACCACTTCAGTTAAAAAAATAAATAATTTGATCACATTTCTGTAGAGGTGTGGGCAGAATGTTTGAATCTTTTACAGTGACTTTTTCAAACTAAACATACATGCTACCTATAGCGAGTGCCAAGCACTTGATTAATTGTATGTTCTAAACTATTTAGCCCTGCAACTCCCCAATGGGCTCGGGAGAGGCGAAGGTCGAGTCACGCGTCCTTCAAAACATGACCCGCCAAACCGCGCTACTTAACACCCGCCTGCTTAACCCGGAAGCTGCACCAATGTGTCGGAGGGAACTCCGTTCAACTGACCACCGAAGTCAGCCTGCAGGCGCCCGGCCTGCCACAAGGAGTCGCTAGAGCGTGATGAGCCAAGTAAAGCTCCCCCGGCCAAACACTCCCCTAACCCGGACGACGCTGGGCCAATTGTGCGCCGCCCTATGGGACTCCCGGTTACGGCCGGTTATGACACAGCCCAGGTCTGTAGGGAAGCCTCAAGCACTGCGAAGCAGTGCCTTAGACCGCTGCGCCACTCGAGAGGCCCCTTTGGCAGTAACTTATGCTGTATTTGACGGACTGTGACAGCTTCTGAAATAAAAAAAACTATGTCAAACTATGTCTAGGCTACTCATAAAATGTACAGTAGGTTACCAACAGTAGTAGCATGGAATGGCATACAGCAAAGGCTATGTATTTCAGGTTATCTGTTAACTTGGCTACTAGGCCCAATTTAGATGAGAGATACATATGGGATAGTTTGTTGTATGGCTACTTCAAGATTTGAACCCATCACGGCCAGAAAAGGTGAGGAATTTATTCTGCATTGGTTCTGAAAATAAATAGGAATAGATTCCTATGTCAAATTATTTTC
This sequence comes from Salvelinus namaycush, assembly GCF_016432855.1. NCBI lineage: Eukaryota > Metazoa > Chordata > Actinopteri > Salmoniformes > Salmonidae > Salvelinus > Salvelinus namaycush. The sequence goes on along the minus strand of NC_052318.1, from coordinate 38,077,196 downwards.
GCTCTTCTCACTAACAGTAAATGGCCGCATCTTGTTTTTATGAATAGGCTTATCATATTCATTTGCACAAAATACTTGCCTGCCTGCTTGAAATATAATACTTCAACCACAAGAAAATGTACGTACGCATGGTGTAAAGTTTGCTTGGAGGAAAGGACATTCTCACGCCAAGTTTTGTTTTTATAAAATGGCAACTTTTGCGGGAAAGATGGCGCACGCATGTTTTGGGGTATATTTGTACATGTGCAATGTTTATAAATGAGGCTCCAGACCATTACCAAGTCTATCTCACAAGGGTCATCTTGGTCACAACATCATTTGTTTAGAATGTATGTCGTTCTAGAACAGGATGTTGTGTGAGCCGTGCAGGAAATAAGTTACATGGTCTATCTGATCATTCCACTGTCTATAAAATAATGTGGTCATGCAAGTCCATCTACATTTTCCAGTACTGAAACCCCCTCCTGCCTGATATCTGATTTGAGAGTTTTGGGTGAAATGCGGAAGACACATTTCAGTTGAATGCATTCAGTTGTACATCTTACTAGGTATCCCCCTTTCACATAGCTAGCACACCCATCTTAACCCCACACATTGACCTGTCTGACCTCTAACGCCTGACCAATCAGCCCTCAGGGGTGCATAGTTGTGTGTCCTGATGTGACCCTCTGCTCTCTCACAGGCTTGGTGGCATACCTACTGGAGTGGTTGCTGTGGAAACCAGATCAGTGGAGCTGGCAATCCCAGCCGATCCAGCAAACCTGGACTCTGAAGCCAAGGTAAGTTCCTCCTAATATACACTGGCCTGTGTCCCAAATACAGTTATACTCACATAAAGACGCACAGAAACGCATGATCACTAGTAACCCTTTGTGTCCTGCTCTCAGATCATCCAGCAGGCAGGCCAGGTGTGGTTCCCTGACTCTGCGTTTAAGACGGCACAGGCCATCAAGGACCTGAACCGCGAGGGCCTCCCTCTCATGGTGTTCGCCAACTGGAGGGGCTTCTCTGGAGGCATGAAAGGTACCAGAGAATGGATGTTTATATATCTGTCAGTTATACCGGTGGGTGTGAGTTTTCAGTCTCATATCAAATTCCTCTCCTGTGCCTCTGTCAGACATGTATGACCAGGTGCTGAAGTTTGGAGCCTACATCGTGGATGGGCTGAGAGAGTACCGCCAGCCTGTTCTGGTATACATCCCTCCCCAGGCAGAGTTGAGAGGGGGGTCCTGGGTGGTCATAGACCCCACCATCAACCCCCGCCACATGGAGATGTACGCTGACAAAGACAGTCGGTAAGTTTGACTTCCATCCACTAACCATAACCCCTCTCGGCAGCATGCCAAAGACAGAAGTCACTGTTTAGACACTCGACCAATGCACGGTTTGATGTAGGCTCTGATCAGGGACATTATGATGTCAAATGTAGAGCCTCGGACATCTTGATGAATCCCTCTCTTCTCTGCTCCACAGTGGTGGAGTGTTGGAGCCAGAGGGGACGGTAGAGATCAAGTTCAGGAAGAAGGACCTGGTGAAGACCATGAGGAGGGTGGACCCGGTCTACATGGGCCTGGCAGAGAGACTGGGTCCGAATCCTAGAGCTTTATTCATACTTTCTCACATTCCCTCTGTCAATCTCTTTATGCAGTTCTCTCTCTGTGCTCTCCACTACCCCATTTGCTTTGCTCTTTCTCCTTCTCTCCCTCTGTATCCCTCTCTGTGAGGGAGGAATGATAATATCTAGCGGGGCACGTGTGCGTGCGTGTGCTGTAATTCCCTGTCACTCTTGTTCTTTATCTGAGGGTGATCGTATCGTCCCTGCTCTGTCCCCTGGGGAGATGTGTCAATCACAGCAGGGCCAGATCAATCAGCAGGGCCTGCTGTCTCCCTCCCCGCCCTGTCCTCCTACCTAACCCGGCCTATTGATTTTCCTCTGGGCTCACAGGAGCACCATGGAGCCATAGAGCTATGGGCCAGCGCCGGGCCTCTAGGGGCTGTGGTGGGGAGGCTGACCGATTTGGCTCTGACAGAAATCAATCTCTGCTGACAGGCAGCACAGCAGCCAGGGATTCTGGAGAACACTGAACCACAACAGACAATGATACTGAGAGCTGAGCCGAGCCTGCGCTGTACAGTCATAAAGAACCCATGCTGAGCAAATGGGAGGGAATGTATCTTACCTACCTCCTGAACAATTTCACATAGAACCAACATAATGCTCATGCTAATGGTACCACTTGCCTTGGGGTAGCAGAACAGTCCAGTCAGCCGAGTCATAGACTGTTCTCTCTGCTACCGCACGGCAAGCGGTACCGGAGTGCCAAGTCTAGGTCCAAGAGGCTTCTAAACAGCTTCTACCCCCAAGCCATAAGACTCCTGAACATCTAGTCAAATGGCTACCCAGACTATTTCCCTCTCCACACCACTGTTACTCTCTGTTGTCATCTTTGCATAGTCACTTTAATAACTCTACCTTCATGTACATACTACCTCAACTAACCGGTGCCCCAGTACATTGACTCTGTACCGGTACCCCCTGTATATAGTCTCACTATTGTTATTTTACTGCTGCTCTTTAATTACTTTTTACTTTTATCTCTTATTAGTATCCATATTTTTTCTTAAACTGCATTGTAGGTTAGGGGCTCGATTTGATTTGAGTAGCTGCTTCCCCAAACAATCCCGCTGTCATACAGAACAGATACAGTGATAAAAGGAGGTGGAGCCCATCCCAAATGCTCACGCTGTCACATTGACACAATGTCCTTGGAATGTTCTCGGTATGCAGCCTGCTTGCATCAGACCTCACTGAATAATCTTTGGTTTGTGTTGTAACCCTCCTGGCCATGTCTCCTTCTCCAGGTACCCCGGAGCTGGGCCTGCCAGAGAGGAAGGAGCTGGAGACCAAACTGAAGGAGCGGGAGGAGTTCCTGTTACCCATCTACCACCAGGTGGCCGTGCAGTTCGCCGACCTCCACGACACCCCGGGACGCATGCAGGAGAAGGGCGTCATCACGGTGAGACGACACGCTCACGTTGAACATGATCAGAACACGGATTGTCAAATTAAATCGCATTTTATTGGTCGCATACACGTTTGGCCGATGTTATTGCAGGTGTAGCGAAATGCTTGTGTTCCTAGCTCCAACAGTGCTGTAATATCTAACAATGCACACAAATCTAAAAGTAAAATTATGGAATTAAGAAATATAAGGCCTCGTCGACTTGTTTGGAAGCGTGCTTCCTCTGCTGTCTCCTGAAGTCCAAGTCAGCTCCTTCATTTTGGTGACGTTGAGGGAGGTTATTTCCCTGGCACCACTCCGCCAGGGCCCTCACCTCCTCCCTGTAGGCTCTCGTCATTGTTGGTAATCAGGCCTACCACTGTTGTTTCGTCTGCAAACTTGCTGATTGAGTTGGAGGCGTCCTCGGCCATGCAGTCATGGGTGAACAGGGAGTACGGGAGGGGGCTGAGCACGCACCCTTGTGGGGCCCCTGTGTTGAGGATCAGCGTAGCGGAGGTGTTGTTGCCTACCTTAACCACCTGGGGGCGGCCTGTCAGGAGGGGTTCAGACCCAGGGCCCTGAGCTTAATGATGAGCTTGGAGGGTACTATGGTGTTGAAGGCTGAGCTTTAGTAAATGAACAGCAGTCTTACATAAGTATTCCTCTTGTCCAGATGGGATAGGGCAGTGCGATGGTGATTGTATCAGAACAGTATTGAAATGAAGGTCGCATAGCTATATGTGAAGAAATATTACATTAAAAAGTGCTTTTTATGGTGTCTCATTCCAATACACAGAACTGTATCTATGCGGTATGTGAGTAACCAAGCCTGTGTTACCTACAATGCAGTAGACTTGTGCAGTCGATGACATGCCTAGGGAAAAGAGTGTTCCAATCTCTCTCAGGCTGTGAGACGTGTCTTTATAATTACCTGCTGATGACCCGGCCCATCACCTCAGCAAGCACAGAACAGCCCCAGGCAGGATTCCAAGCTCTCTCCATCACACACACACGTACGCACAATGGGTTCATGAGAGGAAGGCTGCTAGGGCATTTCTGTATACTGAAGTATCTCTATAATAGATGACAATCGCAGTTGCTCTCAAGATGCCTGCAAATGCAACAGCACAATTATCAGTGATAGATGCCTGCAAATGCAACCGCACAAGAATCTGATTGACAGCCACACAGGTGCTCAGTAGAATACCAAGGACAGATTACTTCTCTGGAGACTCTCCTGCACTCAGAAGTTCTCATATCATGACGTACAAAGATATTCTCTTCAGTTCAAAATCTGTTTCGTTATGTAAATTGAGTAATGTCATATTTTTTGGGGGGGGGAAATAATTACACAATATTAGATTATATTTACATTTTCTAATATCAGTCAGCCAGTATTGCTTGTCGGTGAGATATCTCATCTCTGAAGCTCTGCTGTGTGTGCGTGTGGTTTCCCAGGATATCCTGGAGTGGCGGACATCACGTCACTTCTTCTACTGGCGTCTGAGGCGTCTGCTGCTGGAGGACACGGTCAAGAGGAAGATCCAGGTGGCCAACAGCGAGCTGACCAATGGACAGATCCAGGCCATGCTGAGACGCTGGTTCGTAGAGGCTGAGGGGACCGTCAAGGTGACTGTCCACTACCTGCTCCTCCACTTTCCTCAAACCAGCCCTCCACAGCACAGAGACACTGACCGTCACTGTCAACTAGAGGCTGCAGATTCATGAGATTATACATCTATACCTTCCTTCAGTCTGGTTTTAGTCATAAAAAAATGTATAATAATCAGGTCAATTTCCAACCAGAAGTTGTGTCTCGGTTATGGCTAGGTAGAAATAACTATAGGTGATAGAAAATATGTCCGTCAGCCCAGACTGCTGCCTTCAGGGGTGACTAGAAAAAGCCCAGCTCCTGAGGTAGACTGAGAGTATATCTTTAGAAGCGGCCGTCTTGTTAGCTAATACATTACCCCAATCAGGGCCGGCTATCTTAAGCTACAATTAATCTGAGCCCTGGCACGTGCAGATAGGAGAGCCACGCGCTGTTTCTTAATTAAAAGCAAACGGATTAAAAATGATTAATAAGGGCATTAAATGTTCTTGCGGACTACAAGCAGGAGAGCTCTTAAAACAGCGTGAGGCCATTACCGCCCTCCCAATCTGCCTAAGCCCCCGTCTGCCTTTGTTTGGGATCAGAGACTGGCTGCCCTCATGAATATGGATTTCTCAATCAGGTCCAGTCAAAAAGGCATCAGGGACCTACTTTGTAGCTCTCGCACTTTCACTTCTGATAGGAAAATGTAGTTTCATTTTTTCCCCCACTCATTCAGACAAGCAAGGTTATGAGAAAATGATTGTAGTGCTCTACTGCCCGAAACAAACATGAGTTCAGATGTGGGTTTTTCCACTGATATGGATAAACCTTAGCCCCAAAAAAGAATGTCACAGAAGTTGGATTAAATCTTCCTCTCTTCTCTCTGTGTGTGTGTGTGTGTGTAGGCTTATCTGTGGGACAGCAATGAGGAGGTAGTGGAGTGGCTGGAGAAGCAGCTGAAGGAGGAGGAGGGGGCCAGGTCTGTCATCGACGAGAACATCAAGTACATCCGCAGGGACCACATCCTCAAGCAGATACGCAGGTGAGACAGACCGCTTGTTTAACAGGCATATCCAACCTGATCTTCGGGATTTGACATAATCGGACAAATGTTGATTTTTGACCCATTAATTGTTTTTTTAAGCGCTGTTTCCATTTAGTAAGTACTCTCCCTGCTTGCTAGAAAATGGAGAACTGCTGTGGCACGGTGCTCTGAGCCTGGCATGTCACTGGAAACCTACCAGCCTCGAGATGGCCGGTAGAAGTCTACTCAAAGCCTTGTATAGTACCATATGTTTATGCAGTGGGATATTTCCTGGTGTCAGGAAAGTGCAATGTCACTGATTCCCACAGAATCTATTTATTCCATGTACAGCCAAGTAAACAAAAGGTTACATCTCCTTAATCTCACTAGGGTTCTCTTCTCTCCTCCTTAGCCTGGTCCAAGCAAACCCTGAGGTTGCCATGGATTCCATTGTGCACATGACGCAGCACATCTCCCCTACACAGCGTGCTGAGGTGGTCCGCATCCTGTCCACCATGGATGCCGCCCCGGCCGCCACCTAGAGGGCCTCCTCTCCCCAGCCTGGCCCCACTGTCTCAGGTGCAGTGGAACTGTGCCAGAAACTGGGGCTGGAGGAGCCAGCGTGGCAGCCCACGGAGGCTGTGCTGTTACTGATGGAAATGTTGTCAATGATCCTGGAGGGAGGGGGGAGAGCTGAGACACAGGGTAATGGTTTTATTTATACGTCTGATGTCCAGGGTAATGCATTTATACGTCTTACAGAATGTGTTAGTTGTGATATCTATGTAAGTGCAAAAATGATAGACAAAGCCAAGACCAGAAACTATATAACTAGCATGAATGACGACAAGCTTGGGGACCACACAATTGGCCAAGGTGGAAGCAGCTCTTCATTTGCGATCATAATGAGCCTCTGTCCTATTGGACAGGAAAACATGCATTGAGTTTGAGTGTTTTGATGGCGATCTTGACAATAAAATTGCAGCAGATTGTTGGGAGGGTTTGAGGGTGGAGGGTTTACACACCTTTGCACGGCGCACTTAATTACTGATTAAACCCAGGGTAGGAGGTAGAGCGTGGCATTGTGATGGGGATAGCGTGTCGTTCTGCCCTGGGCCTGGAGAGAAGAGCCCAGCTGGAGGCAAGAAGAGGGCCCTATTCAGACCCAACCACCCCACACTGGCCCTGGGGTGAGCCATTGGGCAGGCAGGCACACACTGATGCGGGTAGAATAGCAGCTGTCACCACCTCTCTGAATGCACCTTACTGTTCTATTACTTACATTAGGCTTCAGTTCAGCACAGCTTGTTCTATAGTATACTAGAAGACTGACACAAAAGCAAACACTAATGGTAATTGGTGCCATAATGGTTGAGAATTCCATTTTTCCCTCCCATGGGGTATATTTTTTAAGAAAATATGTAAAACATTTAGGTGACTAATTTATTAAATGGCAATCATGTTAGAGAACACTAGAATTATACATTCAGTATTACAAAAGGTGTGCTTTTAAAATGTTCTGTAAATTTGTTTATTTTGAAGTTACTTTTTAATTTGTGACGTACTTTACATATTGACTTTCCAAGGAGAAAATGGGTCGTCACTAGTTAGCATGGCTAAAACCTTGCCTGTTTTAACCACATGCCTAACCTTAAAGACCAAAAAGCTACGATTATAGCCGTGGTAACTAGTGACACAGAAAATGATAGTATTGTGTAAACTTGGTTATGCTCATTGAGGAACAGTGATAGATCCTGGATACTGTAGTTTCTTTATGGCAAAGTGATGGTGGCCTAGCTGCTGGAGAGCCTCAAATTTAACATAATATTTGATTCAATGTAAGGTAAAAACATTTTTTGCCTAGATGAGAGGAAATGTAGGATGACTTCATGCACAGTGCTAGTCTTAAGTTCTATTTGTCTATTGCTGGTAGTCCTGTTACTAATGAGGTGATTGGTTGAATGAGAAAGGTGAATGTGTTTACTGTAGTGAACTCGAATTACCTCAGTTCAAATTTAATAAAATAAAGCTTACCTGGTTTGACAGATTTGTTTTGCTTTTTCAAGCGGAATGAAACGCGGCAAAAGCAAGATTGAGTTGGCATTTCAAACTCAACTGGAGTCACATTGCATTATTACAAAATGATTTACCATTAAATGGATCATCCCAACACTGGAATTCTGCCAAATGCAGTGAGGAAAAAGTATACTTGGAGAGACATTTTACTGACTACTCCGAAATGATATTCTCTTCTCATGCATCAACCCACAGATGATCAGTGGCACTTTTTTTTTTCAAACTTCAACAGTCTTAAAAGAGATGAGACAGATCAAACAAATAGTGAGGGATCCATCTCATCCCTTTTGTTTTTTTTCCCCCCCGTCTCACTTTCATATCGTCCCCTTGGCTCCAGCAACTCTATTACCATCCTACCAACAAATATGTAAGACAAATTGAGTTGCATACACCCAATACCCATCACAATTATGGGAGGCCCAATAAGAAAATGAGTCATTCGGTGGTATAATTGGAAATGTGCCTTGCCTGGTCTCTCCGGTCTCCCAGAGGGCTTTGCTCATTTGTGGAGGCACGCTAGGCTGGCTAATTCCAGCACTAATCACTGACAAACTGCAGCATCAGGCCCTTCCTACTCCTACTGGAGCAGAGAGAACAGGATTGTTTGGGAAAAGTTAGAGGAATTGCTTTATGCAGGTTTGGCATGGCTGCTTATTAGGTTGCAAGTGTTATCCCCCAAAAGTAAAAAAACAAACTCCACATTTAATCACCAACAAAATCTGCATTTGTTCATTTCTCCTCCAATAAGTCAGCAGGCATAAATCGCCTTGGTATTTATTCACAGAAAGAGACATTTAAAAGGGGATAATAGAAACAAGTTGGCAAAAATGTAGTTTTTCCTGACAGTATCAAAATGTGTAGAGAAAGCAGTCTCTTCAAGCCTTTGAAGCAGAGTCCAAACCAGTCAGGTCCAGTCTGAACTAACCTTGAGACTGATACTGTCCATAAGCTTTTAGAGGAGCAGGACTGGACCAGAGGAAGAGGTATATTGTGTTTATCTCCTGGGTTCTGTCTGCCTTCTGTGCTGTCCACTCTCCTGCTCGCTCAGTGCATGTCACTCCCGCACCGCACTTTCAGCAAACGAGTTCTTCCCGAATAGTGAGCGATACAACTCAGTCCTACACAAACAACAAAAATCCAAGTTTAAACACTACTTTTTTTCAAGAACAATAATCATGGTAAAAGTATTATCAAACCTGGCTGTCACCAACAGACTGAACAGTTGAATGTGACTAAAGTGGAAATCAGTGGGTGAGAGAGGGATGGAGAGGGGGGAGAAAGAAAGGGAGGATATGGGGGAGAGAAAGAAAGGGAGGAGAGGTTTCGATTCATCGGGAGAAGGAATAATTCCACATTCATGCGTCTCAACGACTTGACGGCACTTGAGAGACAATGCCAGTGACCCAGTTGCAGGATTCCAATTAGGGGGGTAATATGCAACAGTCCAGATGAGAGGAGAGACAAAGAGGGGTCTTTATGGAGCCCAGGGCCTTCTGATTACTGCGTGAACACAAGTGCCTGTCACTCTGTCTGGGGCTGGCCTGCCGATGACAAAGAGCAGACAAACACACAGCCAGGCAAGGATGGAATCAGAGGCCCCAGCTGCTCTGAACTGGACTGCCTTCCTGGAGACTCATCTCCCCTAACCAGCTCAGTCATTTCAATCAGTCAAATGTTCCAGTCCAAGTGGCTCTACTCAGACAGACAGATAAATACGGCCTAATTTTGAGACGGGGCTGGTTTAGTTTGTGTCCGACTATCTGCACATACAATTATTTTCTACATCCATAAAACATGTTCAGGGTATACATGCAAATGTACAGCAGGTGAAGCCTGTGTGTCTGTGCATTATGAAACAGACACTAGATGGCGGTATGTGATGTCTCAGTTAATTGTGTTGAGATTATTAAAAAGAGTCAAGGGAGTCAGTTGGCCTGCACTGGTCTTGTCTGAGTGCAGCCAGTCATGTTAAGACTGCTTGTGGGTCCACTTCAATGGGATAGGACAACAGCCAAAGCTCCCACACTGCACTGCTCCGTTTACTGCAGTGGACAACCATACCGATTAAAATCTTTTACAAAACTGGGTCCACTACAGCATAACCAGTCAGTGCAGGTTCCCTGTTCCTGTGTAATGTGTTGAGTTAAAGAGGGGCCTTGTGTTGCTCTCAAGGGGCAGCCAGCCTGTATCCAGCCACAGGAGGGACTTAATCCCCAATCCCCATTTGAAATGCGCCACCAGGGTCAAGGAATACAATACACTCTGATCATCACCACGTAATGCATACATTCTCATTCTGCCTGAGCTCGGTAAACATCGGGTGGGGAATACTGAGGAGGACCAGGATGACGGGGGCAGAAAACCCAGGCTGATATAGGACTGACCGTCTCTGTGTGCGCAATGGACAGAAGACAAGAGACAACAAGGGAGCTGAAGTGTGTTGAAGGTGCAGCCTGTCTAAAAATTGCATATCCTATATGTCACATGCCAATGCAGAAATGTGCCATGATGAATGTCTCAATACCTTCTAGAGGTCTTAAATGTGCCTGTCATGTATGCATGATACATGCATGTGTGCGCACATGTATGTTGTCTCTGTGTGCCAGCCCCCCCCCCCCCCCCCGACATTAACATTCATGGAGCCAGCGGAGCATGGCGGGCTGTGTCCGTAAAGCCAGCGCAGCGGTAGAGGAGAGCGGGAGGAGGGGACAGGAGGTATAGAGGGTGAGGGGGGGTTGGCTGTGCTAGGGCATTCATTCCCAAAGGTCAGCCAGTGTGGCTCTCTGGGAAAGGTCAACGGCCAGCCTGATGCAACGGCCATACATCACCATTATTACTGTAGGCCATTGATTGCTATGGAAATGAGGTGGGAGGTACACGCAGCAGGGCTGGGGAAGGGCAGCCCATTGTGCAGTCATTACAGTGTTTAGAATGCCTGTCGTCTCACAGCGAACACAACACAACACACGGCCTCCGCTACTCCACCTGCAGTATATACTGGAAGAGGACAGATAAGAGGGAAAGAGGCCAAGCCATTTACTGTCCCCTCCGTCTCAGGTGTGCGCTGAGAATCAATATGGGCCCACTAGCATGTGGAAACTGCGACACTCATTCTATGTCCTTTGTAAACTCACGTATAATAGGACAGTAAGCAGCCTACACATTACAACTGAAGAACCTGTTCATCTCAATTAGAAATCCCACCAACACTCACCGGCCAACTACAGAAGGTGGCAGATAATAGTACAGGGGGAACAATGCAGGTGTAAGAGCAGGCAAGCAAAGCAGGGCACAGGGATTTATGAGAGGGTAGCTGTCCAGGGGACAGTCATTTCAGTTGTATGGCTGTGACAGGAGAATAGAACACTGAGACCTGTGACTAACAGCCCCAAGATAAAGGAGGAGGTGATGGGTTGAAGAACAGGTCAATATTGCCATGCCAGTGGTGAAGTGCGCTGCCTTTACGCCTGTGATGCGTCAACAACAAGGTGCTCACCGTGCGCCATCATTCATGGAGGTGTGGTCGATGGGGGCCATGAAGTTCAACAGCTTACTGTGGACGTGGAACCTAGACAGACACAAGAAAGCACACATACACAAACACCATCAGAAATAGAGCACACACACATTCAATTATGTAACTGGTTTGTCCATTAATACATGTGAGTGTGAGTGTTTGAGTCCATTTGTTTGTGCTGTGTGCCTGTGTGTAGAAGATAAACAGAGAGAAAAACAACGGGTACAAAAGGCCCCAAATAAAAGGCTGACCTTTCCACTTGGAATAAATGGAGAAAACAAACGCTGTAATTGCAATTCTTCCACCGGCAAATAGTTTTATATGTATAAATACAAATTATCAATTTGAGTCCTCAAATATTTAATCAGGCCACATGGAAATGTAATTTACATTAACAGAGGGGGACATTTTCTATAAAAAAGATAATTGAAATAACTGAAAGAACTATAAATAAACTGGCATTTAAACCAGCATCGGAGGAAGTGAAATGTATTAGGTATTTTCATAAATTCTGTCACTGGAGCCTCCCTGGACAGAGAAATAAAGAGCTTGTTCTGCAGTGGACGGTAAAAACAGACCTAATACTCCTAACTGGCATAAATGGAACAAGACGTACAGGGAAACAATGAAACTAAATTATTCTGAGAGTTTGAATGTGGAGAAAAGGAAATATTCTAGTGAACCTGGATTTCTTCACCATTTCTCCGTTCCCTCCACTCACCTGACTTTGCGGCCCTTGCTGGCCTTGGTGTCCACTTTCTTCTTGATCTTACTGCGGAGCTTCTGAATGGCCAGCCATTGTCTACAAGAATAGGAGAGGCGAGGTGAGGGCCCCGATCAGAAAAACCCTAGAGGGGTAACCCCACATCCTAGCACCACACAAACAGATGCATGTACACACACATCGCTCACCTGCCCATAGCCACCTGGTCGTTGGGGTCTGCAGCACTTGTCTTACGTTCAATAAGCTCTCGCAGAAGCTGAGATAAACAGAGTAAGGGGAGAGGAGGGAAAGAGCGCAGAGTGGGAGACTTAGTTTCGCGTTTCAAAACAGTATTTAGTTTCGTGTGTGTAGACATCTTTATCACCCCCGTTCATTCACCAGAGCACAGAGCTCTCCCTCTCTGTCCCAGCAGCAAATCCTTTCACTTAAATCAGAACCTCTTCATCAGTGTCAGCCCAGCAGCCAATCCCAGGACCCGGGCCCAGACCTCCCAGTCTCTGCCAGAATTAACCACTGCTGAGCATCAGCCTCAGTTAGCAGAGCAGCAACATGCCAGGACCCCAGAGCATCATCATCACTGGACCTCACAGTACAACATCTTAATGAGCTGTGGTGGAGAGGACAGCTCTCATTCATCATAGTCACACAATCCACACAGTCCCACAGTACAGGCAGTGGTTCCACTACTCATCCATGTTGCTTTGAGTTCCCCCCCACAGATAGTAACGCCATGTCATGACTAACTGGACCATTTTGTTTAAAATCAGCCACCATGCAGCCCTCTCCCTGACCCCCATCAGAAGAGAGATAATCTTCATTAATGTCCCCAATTAAGCCCCCGGCTCTCCTCTGCTAGTATGGGGCTTGGTTTTTCTGTATGGCCAGCTTCCAGGCCCTGAGACGGGTGTACACTGAGTGTTCCCCTTAGTCACAGTGAAAAGATATTTACATACACCTTAGACAAATACATTTAAACTCTGTTTTTCACAATTCCTGACATTTAAACCTAGTAAAAATTCCCTGTCTTAGGTCAGTTAGGATCACCACTATTTTAAGAATGTGAAATGTCAGAATAATAGTAGAGAGAATGATGTATTTCATCCATCACATTCCCAGTGGGTCAGAAGTTTACATACATTCAATTAGTATTTGGTAGCATTGCCTTTAAATTGTTAACTTGTGTCAAACGTTTTGGGTAGCCTTTCACAAGCTTCCCACAATAAGTTGGGTGAATTTTGGCCCATTCCTCCTGACAGAGCTGGTGTAACTGAGTCAGGTTTGTAGGCCTCCTTGCGCACACGCTTTTTCAGTTCTGCCCACAAATTTTCTATGGGATTGAGGTCAGGGCTTTGTGATGGCCACTCCAATACCTTTACTTTGTTGTCCTTAAGCCATTTTGCCACAACTTTGGAAGTATGGTTGGGGTCATTGTCCATTTGGAAGACCCATTTGCAACCAAGCTTTAACGTCCTGACTGATGTCTTGAGGTGTTGCTTCAATATATCCACAAATTCCTCTACCTCATGATGCCATCTATTTTGTGAAGTGCACCAATCCCTCCTGCAGCAAAGCACCCCCACAACATGATGCTGCCACCCCCGTGCCTCACAGTTGGGATGGTGTTCTTTGGCTTGCAAGCCTCCCCCTTTTTCCTCCACACGATGGTCATTACGGCCAAACAGTTCTATTTTTGTTTCATCAGACCTGAGGATATTTCTCCAAAAAGTACAATATTTGTCGCCATGTGCAGTTGCAAACCATAGTCTGGCTTTATGGCGGTTTTGGAGCAGTGGTTTCTTCCTTGTTGATCGGCCTTTCAGGATATGTCGACATAGGACTTGTTTTACTGTGGATATAGATACTTTTGTACCTGTTTCCTCCAGCATCTTCACAAGGTCCTTTGCTGTTGTTCTGGGATTGATTTGCACTTTTCGCACTAAAGCACGTTCATCTATAGGAAACAGAAGGCGTCTCCTTCCTGAGCGGTATGACGGCTGCGGGGTCCCATGGTTTTAAAACTTGCGTACTATTGTTTGTACAGATGAACGTGGTACCTTCAGGTGTTTGGAAATTGCTCCCAAGGATGAACCAGATGTTTTTTTCTGAGGTCTTGGCTGATTTCGTTTGATTTTCCCATGATGTCAAGCAAAGAGGCACTGAGTTTGAAGGTAGGCCTTGAAATACATCCACAGGTACACCTCCAATTGACTCAAATGATGTCAATTAGCCTATCAAAAGCTTCTGAAGCCATGACATCATTTCCTGGAATTTTCCAAGCTGTTTAAAGGCACAGTCAACTTAGTGTATGTAAACTTCTGACCCACTGAAATTGTGATACAGTGATTTATAAGTGAAATAATCTGTCTGTAAACAATTGTTGGAAATATTACTTGTGTCATTCACAAAGTAGATGTCCTAACCGACTTGCCAAAACTACAGTTTGTTAAGAAATTTGTGGAGTGGTTGAGAAACGTGTTTTACTGACTCCAACCTAAGTGTATGTAAACTTCCGACTTCAACTGTGTACATATACACACACTATCAAAACTTTTAGAACACCTACTTATTCAACGGTTTTTAATATTTTACTATTTTCTACATTGTAGAATAATAGTGAAGACATCAAAACTATGAAATAACACATATGGAATCATGTAGTAACCAAAAAAATTGTTAAACAAAATAAATATATTTTATATTTGAGATTCTTCAAATAGCCACCCTTTGCCTTGATGACAGCTTTGCACACTCTTGGCATTCTCTCAACCACCTTCAAGAGGTAGTCACCTGGAATGCATTTCTTAAGTTTGAGCCAACCAGTTGTGTTGTGACAGAGGTAGAGGTGGTATACAGAAGAGGTGGTATACAGAAGACAGCCCTATTTGGTAAAAGACCAAGTCCATATTATAGCAAGAACAGCTCAAATAAGCAAAAAGAAATGATAGTCCATCATTACTTTAAGACACGGTCAGTCAATCTGGAAAATGTTAATCAAGTGCAGTCGCAAAAACCATCAAGCACTATGAAACTGTCTCTCATGAGGACCGCCACAGGAAAGGAAGACCCGGAGTTACCTCTGCTGCAGAGAATAAGTTCATTAGAGTTACCAGCTTCAAATTGCAGCCCAAATAAATGCTTCACAGAGTTCAAGTAACAGACACATCTCAACATCAACTGTTCAGAGGAAACTGCATGAATCAGGCCTTTATGGTCAAATTTCTGTAAAGAAAGCACTACTAAAGGAACCCAATAAGAAGAGGAGACTTGCTTGGGCCAAGAAACACGAGCAATGGACATTAGACCGGCGGAAATCTGTCCTTTGGTCTGATGAGTCCAAATTTGAGATTTTTGGTTCTAACCGCTGTGTCTTTGTGAAACGAAGAGTAGGTGAAAGGATGATCTCGGCATGTGTGGTTTCCACCGTGAAGCAGGGAGGAGGTAGTGTGATGGTGCTTTGCTGGTGACACTGATTTATTTAGAATTCAAGGCACACAACCAGCATAGCTACCACATCATTCTGCAGCGATACGCCATCCCATCTGGTTTGCGCTTAGTGGGACTATCATTTGTTTTTCAACAGGACAATGACCCAACAGACCTCCGGGCTGTGTAAGGTCTATTTGACCAATAAGGAGAGTCATGGAGTGCTGCATCAGATGACCTGGCCTCCACAATCAACCAATTGAGATGGTTTGGGATGAGTTGGACTACAGAGTGAAGGAAAAGCGGCCAACAAGTGCTCAGCATATGTGGGAACTCCTTCAAGACTGTTAGAAAAGCATTCCATGCCAAGAGTGTGCAAAGCTGTCATCAAGGCAAAGGGTGGCTATTTGAAGAATCTCAAATATATTTTGATTTGTTTAACACTTTTTTGGTTACTACATGATTCCTTACGTGTTATTTCAGTTTTGATGTCTTCACTATTTGATGTCTTCACTATTATTCTACAATGTAGAAAATACCAAAATAATTAAGAAAAACCCTTGACTGAGTAGGTGTCCCAACTTTTGACTGGTACTGTATATTTAAGCAATACGGTACGAGGCGGTGTTGTATATGGCCAATATACCATGGCTAAGGGCCGTTCTTGTGCGCAACACGGAGCTCCTGGATACCGCCCTTAACCGTGGTATATTGCCCATATACCACAAATCTCCGAGGTGCCGTATTGCTATTATAAACTGGTTACCAACGTAATTAGAACAGTAAAAATAAATGTTTTGTCATATCCGTGGTATGCGGTCTGATCTACCACGGCTGTCAGCCAATCAGCATTCAGGGCTTGAACCATCCAGTTTTTAATACATCTTGTTTCCTCATCCTTGGTCAGGACATAGGTTAGGAATATGCATATCTTGCAGTTCCTTAGTGAATGTAACTGTTAAAGCTCCATTGGCGCTACATAATGACTCTAATCCAGTGTGAGTGATTGCTCTGTTCACAGATATGGTTAATGACTACGCCTCCGTTGTACTGAGCAGTGTGGAGAGTCCTTATACAGGAGTCAGCATCACACAGACAGACAGACAGAGACACGCACACACACACAATGGTGATTTATGGCATGCACAAAGTTGCTGACTAAAAAAAGTTTAGGTAAATGCAAACATCAGCCCAGCTCCTGCCGTGAGAGGTTAGCCATATTAGAATGCAGGTATTACTGGAGCATGACTGGAGCATGGAGGGCTAAGTCCCACCGGGAACGGCCCCCGAGCTGCACTTCCGGAGCCTTCGGACTGGGGAGACTGAGCGGACGGTGTCCTCTGAAGGACAAAACTACAATAACAAGGGCAGTCCCTGTGCTTCACCCCACACAACGTAGTGCCACCCTATAGCTTGGAGTATCGTGGCAAGCCAGACTCACAACACCATGTGTAGAGGCACACTTTACCAAGATCACAGCAGGTCGAATTCTGATGCTGCCTATCTCCTGCACAATAGTCTCTGTCCACTTTAATAAGACAATAAAACATTTTAGGAATGGTTCAGTCCTTGAGTGTAGGAGAATGTTTCATGCAGAAGGGCTGATAATTACCTGGTGATAGAAATCATCATCATCAAAGATCTCCTCGTCCAGGTCTTTCAGATGCGTATTGGCTTTCAGCACCTGCTCTGTCCCCTAAGAGAGAAACAGAGGAGATAAGAGAGAGCAAAGGGATTAGAGAGAGGGGGGGAGGATGGGTGAGAGCCAGGGAGAGGGGGGGGGGGGGGGGGAAGAGAGAAAGCTCTCTGTCATGTAGCGTTGTGCAGGAGGTGAAGCCATAAACTCCAGATGTAACACCCCAGATAAACAGGCTGCTCTCCAGATAAAGTGGCACCTCTGGAGGAGGGAGAGGGATGGCTGAGCCGCGCGGGGCCCTAATCTAAAACTGCTGAAACAACCCCTCTCTCTCCCGTAATATATTAACCAACCTGCAAATGCTCCTCGCTTTGAATCATTTTGGGCCGCGACACTGCCTACATTTCAGGTTAGTATAGTTCAGTTGCTGGCTAGATTCAATTAAGATACAGAGATAAATGTATCCCACTCAGTTAATGCTGTAACAGCTTAATACAATTAGCTGGAAGGAATCTGACTGGGGGGGGTATCATGGTGACAGACTCCACCAACCAGAGCAGCAACCTGAACTATAGAGCTTCTTGTACAGTTGACCTAAGGGGGATGTGTTCTCGCTAGTACGGATACCAGCAGTCAAAAGAACGACACTTGGCTACATACACTATCTGGTTGCCTTCGCAACATGTTTTTAAAAATATATATATATTTTACCGCTATTTTACCCGGTAAGTTGACTGAGAACACGTTCTCATTTACAGCAACGACCTGGGGAATAGTTAGTGGAGAGGAGGGGGATGAATGAGCCAATTGTAAGCTGGGGATGATTCGGTGACCGTGATGGTATGAGGGCCAGATTGGGAATTTAGCCAGGACACCAGGGTTAACACCCCTACTCTTACGATAAGTGCCATGGGATCTGTAATGACCTCAGAGAGTCAGGACATCCATTTAACGTCCCATCCGAAAGACGGCACCCTACACAGGGCAATGTCCCCAATCACTGCCCTGGGGCATTGGGATATTTTTTAGACCAGAGGAAAGAGTGCCTCCTGCTGGCCCAGCAACACCACTTCCAGCAGCATGTGGTCTCCCATCCAGGGACTGACCAGGACCAACCCTGCTTAGCTTCAGAAGCAAACCAGCAGTGGGATGCAGGGTGGTATGCTGCTGGCAAATGTTACCTATCCTACATAACCCTCCCTCCTCCACTCCAGTCTCACCTCTCCCTCTGCAGTGGTGGTCTCAGGTACAGGGGCAGTGGCCTCTAGCTTGCCCAGGACTCTATACTCAGAGCGTCTGGTCTGGGTGCGTCTCAACAGCCTGTCCTTGTCCATTAGCACCTGTTCCACCTGGATCAGGATGTTTCTGTCAAATGCCCCAAAACCCTGAGAGAAGAGAAGAAGAGTCAGAAACAAGACCGTAACACAGTTACAACATCACTACCCTATGCAGAAAAAGGAAGAGCATTCGATTATTCCTAATGCAGTATGTCTAGTGAAAACACCGGAACAATGAAGGGGAAAAAATGACAATATGAAGTCTGGTTTTTAATTGGCATGTTAGCCCTTGGTTTATGAGAGCT
The DNA here is from genome assembly GCF_016432855.1 of Salvelinus namaycush. Classification (NCBI taxonomy): domain Eukaryota; kingdom Metazoa; phylum Chordata; class Actinopteri; order Salmoniformes; family Salmonidae; genus Salvelinus; species Salvelinus namaycush. The sequence continues at coordinate 38,058,618 of NC_052318.1, read as the reverse complement.
ATGAAATTTGAGTGCTGAAGTGTGCTTAGGGACGGATGGTGCCATTATGCACAGTGCATGCAGATGGGGGAACACACACTGCAGTGCAGACTGGTTAGGTGATAAGAGCTAAGCTCTGTGCAGCTGGTGCATGTGGACGTGTGTCCTTGCTTGGTGCAGATGAGTGTGTGTGGGGGGGGGGGCGGAGGGGGACCTTGCTGCTCTTTCCCATGGTCAGCTGGGTCTTGTCGTGCCATTTTTGCAGCGTGGCATCGCGGTATGGCTGGAAGTCAGCGAAGCGCTTGGCCATGAAGTCTGGGTACTCTGCCATCTCCAGCTTCCGTTTGGGATGACCTGTCGGTTCCACTGCTTCCTTCACTTCCTCTTCATCATCACTGTGAATCTCCTCCTCACTATATTACAGAACAACATAATACTCAACCATCAATTCTAAAGCCATAAGGAGGCTGAATTCAAGGGCATTTCAGAGAAATATTGCATCCTATTCACGTTAATCAGGACAGTGTTTCATGTGGCAGAGCACTTCATGTTCCGTCTGTGGACGTGGAGGAGAGGCCGTGCTGACCTGTGCGCTCCCCAGGTGTTGCCCAGGGAGATGGGCCTGGTGTCTGGGTTCTGATGGAGCAGCTGGTCCTGTAGCTCCAGTAGAGACCTCTGGAGAGCCTTCAGGGCTTTGTGACCTTACAGAACATCATAGAGAGAACATGCTGACAGGACCTTATAAACTAACAGAGCGATATGGGAACCAAGAGGGTAGAGTGAAGCAGACATGTTATGAACATAGTGTGGTCTGAGGTAAAGTTTACATTGGTCTTTATGAATTTGGGAAGCATCAGTTAACTGTGAAAGTCAATTCCTCAATATTAGCCTCAAAAATGTGTAGAAATACACTGAAGTTATGCCACATAACAATAGAAAATATGCCACATAACTTCACTTGTCCAACAAATCTATAAAGTATTGCCCCCAAGCAGGACTGATTAAAATCTTTGAGCAGTTCCGCCTCGGCTTTTGTTAGTCCACATCTTGTCAACATCCACTAAAACAAATTTGCGAGACTTTGCCCTCCAAATCATAGGGCGTAGGAAAAGAAAGGAGGTGGGGAACACTTATGATTCTGTCCTCTTCAACTTTAATCAAAAGTACACTGGCACGCCAGAGCCCCCTCCCTCCCTTTCATAATAATGGGCCGCTAAAAATTCAGGAGGCAGGATCCACATCAATCACTCGCCAGATTTGAGTCCAATGCAATAAATATGTAAATGAGGAGAAGCCAGTGTCTCGTAGCTTTGAGATCAGCGCGTGAAGGGGAAAAAAAGGAAAAACTGTATTAATTGCCCATGGCCAGCGGAATCCTACTACTGTAGGCATTGATTATAAAATTGTATGAGTGATTTGAGGGAGGTGGAATACCACCATGCCTTGAGCAAAAAATAGTATTAGAAGAATCAGGCCAAATCGGTCAGGTTTAAACAATAATGAGAGAAAGGAAAACTAGCTTTCACATATGATTCCACTGTGGAAACCAGAAGGATTAAGATATTTCTTACAGCAAAAGAGTGGAAATGTTATTTTGTTATGGCAATCTTCTTGTAGAAATGTTCTCACGGACAGCCTAGCCTATTACTAGACAAATAGTTGGAATTATTTTCTACCCACTAATTACTACAACAATAACACTAGCACCAACCTTGTCCATTATGATTCAAAATTCATGTTTCAAATGCCATTGCATTTAAAGTAACTTATTTTACGCACTCATGATCATTGCATATGCAGGCAAGCGATACAAATGTTCTACATTGTGTCTGGGAGATAACATGTCTAGACAAAACATTCAGTATTATGCCCACATCATTTACAGGGTTGTAAACTTTATTTGTAATGCATGTTATTGTCCTTTGCCATTTACTTTTTATTCAATTTTCCCCTGGAGAACAATAAAGTTAAATTCATTTCATATTGGTGATAGCTGTAAAATAAAAATGTAATGTTTAAAATGCAAGCAGAAACAAAAGCACTCACTATTCTTCAACGCTCCAGCAAACTCTGCTCCGCCCCTCTTCTTGAACTCTGGGAAGGTATGTGGTTGTGGCAGCTTATTGGCTGTCAGAAGAACTTTCTGCATTTTAATTCGCCCCTCAAGTAGCTGGTCCCAAAGAGCTGTGGAGATTTAATAAAATAAATGACATGGTTGTCTACTGAGAAAAGGAGGTGATAAAATGTGCTGAAAGGTAGTTTACCTTGACTTGTCAGAGTTCCAGTGGTGTTGGATAGTCATAGCCAGCTAGCTAACATAGCATCCCTCTGTTTGAGCCAGGTGTTTGAATAGGCAAAACTAGCTCATGGTGAGAACCATGAGCCTCCTAGGTTTTGTATTGATGTCAATGTACCCAGAGGAGGACTGAAGCTAGCTGTCCTCCGGCTATACCATGGTGCTACCCTACAGAGTGCTGCTGAGGCTACTGTAGACTTTTTTGCAACATAGTGTGTTTTAATCAATTATTTGGTGACATGTGATTATATTTAGTATAGTTTAATCTAAAAAGGATAACTTGAATGTTTTACTATTTTTATTTTTTTATGAAATTCACTGAGGATGGTCCTCCCCTTCCTCTGAGGAGCCTTCACTGGCCTATATCACAAATACATACCAAGTTGATCTTTCACAGCTTTCCCTTTCTCCACCTCTTCATCCACTTTCTCTTTAGAGAATGTCATCACAGCTCCCACATCGTCAGCTTCAATCTCCTCCTCTTCACTCTCTCCATTCTCATCACCACTTTCTTCATCATCATCATCATCATCATCTTCGCTCTCTCCAAGATCATCCATTCCCTCTGTTAGCTTATGGAAGTCTGTCACTGAGGGAAGTGTGATGTCAGTCTCCTTCAGCTTAGACACCAAGCTTTTCATTTTAGCGATGTCATTCTCAATCTCTTCATCATCATCTCCATCTTCAGCCTCTCCATCCTCCAGATCAGCATCGTCATTATCTTCCTCCTCCTCTTCGTTTTCATCATCATCATCATCATCATCATCATCGTCGTCATCATCCTCTCCTAAAAAGCCACATTAAATTTGAATGACAACACCAGGATTCAATTTTAGATTTGAAGTAAACTAAGAAAAGAAAAAATGTAGCAATTCTAACTAATGCAGGCAGATAAGGTTGTCGATGGCCTTCCACTCAGCACCTGAATAACAGTACGGATGCCGTGTACACAACATCCTAAATGCTGTAATCAGTTGTCTTCAAGGTTTAAATTGATTGCTGCATGGCCCCGTGTTTGACTTGCAAATCTCTGCCTTAATCAAGGCATTTTGTTTGGATAAACAGGGATTAGCTTGATTAAAAACAAAGCTATTCCTCCACTGAATAACCCAAAAAAACAGATCACTAGTAGATGTAGGCCTAAGCTATTATACGGTAATAAAATGTCTACACTTGATATGACCATGCACAGCTGAGCATAGAATAGAACTGGACTTGATTCAATTGTAAATAAGGAACCTACATCATTCCATTAAAGCTATGGTCTCCTGTTCGCCAGCAATTTGCCTTGTGGTACTAATCTAGGAGACATTACAACATTATAGAGTCCAGTGTGGCATGAGGCACATTTATTTCTATACTGAACAAAAATATAAAACGCAAGTTGGTCCCATGTTAAATGAGCTGACATAAAAGATCAACCGAAAATGTTCCATACGCACACAAAAAGCGTATCTCTCTCAAAATGTTGTGCACAAATTTGTTTACGTCCCTGTTAGTGAGGATTTCTCCTTTGCCAAGATAATCCATCCACCTAACAGGTGTGGCATATCAAGAAGCTTATTAAACAGCATGATCATTGCACAAGTGCACATTGTGCTGGGGACAATAAAAGGCCACTAACGTGTGCAGTTTTTTTCACACAACACAAAAGCACAGATGTTTCAAGTTGAGGGAGCGTGCAATTGGCATGCTGACTGCAGGAATGTCCACCAGAGCTGTTGCCAGAGAATTTAATGTTAATTTCTCTACCATAAGCTGCCACCAATGCCGTTTTAGAGAAATTGGCTGTACTTCTAACCGGCCTCACAACCGCAGACCACATGTAACCACACCAGCCCAGGACCTCTACATCCGGCTTCTTCACCTGCGGGATCGTCTGAGACCAGCCACCCGGACAGCTGAGGAGACTGTGGAGTATCTCTGTCTGTAATAAAGCACTTTTGTGGGGAAAAACTCATTCTGATTGGCTGGGACTGGATCCCAAGTGGGTGGGCGTGGCTCCCAAGTGGGTGGGCCTATGCCCTCCCAGACCCGCCCATGGCTGCACCCCTGCACAGTCATGTGAAATCCATAGATTTGAGCCTATTGAATTTATTTCAACTGACTGATTTCCTTATATGAACTGTAACTCAGCAAAATCGTTAATTGTTGCATGTTGAGTTTATATTTTTCAGTATCGTTCATTTTGAACCAAATGGTGGTCAGTTACATATTGTAAAAGTGCCCCTTACAGAACCACAAGAGGGCAGAATTCTACAAGTGACAATTTTCAAATGCAGTGCCAATAAATAAATACACCATACCTTCCCCCATCCTAAAAGGTAATCATGTATCTGATTGACTAAGTAAAATGAATGTTACTACCCTATTGCTTTTTCCAAGCCAACTTTGTCAGATCGACAATTGGGCTAATTCCATGGATAGAAGGAAAAAGGGATGCATTTCAAGTACCCAAACCACAGCTCTCTGTCAACTTTCTTGACAGGTTCTTTATTTATTTTCACCCATGGTCAGCTGCATTGACTATCCTACATATATGTTTAACATTATTATAAATTACACATTCATGTTCGTACTCACCAGACCCTTCCATCTCCTTCAGCAGGTTTTTACGAGATATTGCCTTGCCCAGGTACCGTTTGTCTGTCTCTTCCAGCAGAGTGATAGCTTTCTTCCGGAGCCCACTCAAGGTAACCACAGCTTCTTCCTCATCATCATCACCCTCATCAAACGCTTCTACCACCTTGGCTTTCGTCTCTGGAAGGAATCAAAACAGTCAGATTGAATGACCAAGAGACAAGTGCCCATAGTCTTATCTGATCAATATACAAAGTGGCTGGCAAGTTATCAGAGCCAGCATGTTAGAGATAGGCTAACTCAGACGACTTGTCTTTAAGAGAAAGACAAGTCAAGTTGAATAACTATGACAGGATAAAGCACCTCTCCATAATGTCATGTTCATGTGTATATTGACCCGCAGCCAGGGTGAGAATACTAATCACAACATCAAGCATAATTGCTAGCAATTAATGAATATGAGGTTTAGAGAGAGCGACAAAAATATTAGCTAGCTAGTAACAGCCAACGTGTCGTGAAAAAAATCAACATAACTAGCTAGCAGCAACAGTAGTTGCTAGCAGGATCAGCTATTAGAATGGCGCAGTGCAGTGGCTCCCGTCCTACATTCATTGTGCTCTGTTTGAACCTTCAACAAACACATGGCTATGTGGACGGTTACCAGTTTACACGGTGGTCATCAGAACAGGTTATGGAGAGGTTTTTGGTAAATTGGTGATTTCAGTGTGCTAGCTTGCTTGCTAACTGTCTAGCTTGCATGCAGTTGCCACGCGCCTACCTGGCGTGTGTGTAATGACTTTATACATAAAAACGGAAACATTGTCTTCAAATCGAAAGCAAAATATACCTGTTAAACATGACAAACAGTGCAATATACCTTCATCGTGATCGTCCTCTGGATCTGTGAACTTGGGCAAAGGATTTAATAAATCCTCGAGCTGTTGTGATATGTGGCCAGCCATCGTTCAATGTACTCACTCACAACTCACACATGTTACGCTTACGTCATCAAGACGCGACTCACAGATAGAAATAGAATAATAGAACTGCTACAGCGCAACTTCAATCAAGCAGAGGTTGTTTTTTAGCCTACGCAATATGGATTACTGAAATAATTAAGATAATGCAGTGTGGATGACTAATATCCGACTTAATTGTAGTTAAACACCGTAAACCCTGTAGGTAAAGTATAACATCTACTAAATGGTAAATACATAATCGACTTTCTATATGTTGAGGTAGGCCTACTTCTATAATTACAGTGCCGCCGCCGCCACAGGGTTGTGACTGACAATATTTGCTGTCAATTCATACATGTAGGACCTAATTATCATGTTAAAAATGTAAATACTGCATTTGGTGCATTTGAGAAACAAACAAAATAGATATCACAGTTTCTTAATTTACAGTAGCCTACAACTTCCGTAATGCAAGGCATCTCTACAAACCCAGATGCCGCTTATTGAGTCCTGTATCTTCTCAAACGATCTGATGTCAATTTACCTGTTGATGGAGAGCTGAGCAGCAGCGGAGATGTCGATGTGGCCCTCTGTGTACTGTAGTCTAATCAGTGAGTGGATTATGGCCCACTGGGCACACTGGTTGAATCAACGTTGTTTCCACATTGAATAGAAGTTGAATTGACGTCTGTGCCCAGTGGACTAGGTCTACTGGGCTTTTTATTTAGGAAAATATATAGTTTTTTATTTCAAGAAAGAAAATACATTGTTGCAACCACATGTTTTACATTATTGGACTATGGTGATATTCTGTACATGAATCCCCGGACGCTGAAAACGTGGATGTCGATTAAGGCAGCCCCACGCACCTCTCTGATTCAGAGGGGTTGGGTTAAATGCGGAAAACACATTTCAGTTGAAGGCATTCAGTTGTACAACTGACTAGGTATCTCCCTTTCTTACCTGCACACACTAGACACACTTTACCATGTGTAACCAACAATTGGGCTTGTTCGAAATTGCAGCCAACAGTGTAGGCAGCTGCCGACTGACTTATCTTCAAAGAACATTGCATCATAAATAACTACTCATTATTAGTTGTAGATCAGTGTGTCAATCACAATTTACCCATGATACATTACAGTTTTGATGCTCTCGAATATGGCCAATTCCTCTTAAACATCACTATACCTTATATCAGTTAGCAGGATAGCCATCCTTAAAGGGGATGTGCAGTCAATAACGTGATTTCCTGTTTTTTTATGATATTTCCACACTATAAGGTTGAAATAACCCACTGAAATTGAGAAAATTAGGATAATGCCCTTTTTGTGTAAGAGCTGTTCAGATGGGATGGAACTTTTGGCCCACATCATGACATCACAGTGTTATCTGATTATAATAGACCAATGACTGTTCATCTGGGTAAGAGGGTCGGCTCTAGACCATCCTATCAGCCTGTGCATGTACAGTGCATTTGGAACCCTTGACTTTTTCCACATTTTGTTACATTACAGCCTAATTCTAAAATGGATTACATTTTTTTAAATCATTGTCAATCTACACACAATGCCCCATAACAACAAAGCGAAAACATGTTTTTAGAAATTGTTGAACATTTAAAAATAAAAAAACAGAAATACCTTATTTACATAAGTATTCAGACCCTTTGCTATGAGACTCGAAATTGAGCTCGGGTGCATCCTGTTTCCATTGATCATCCTCGAGACATTTCTTCAACTTGATTGGAGTCCACCTGTGGTAAATTAAATTGATTGGACATGATTTGGAAAAGCACACACCTGTCTATATAAGGTCCCATAGTTGACAGTGCATGTCAGAGCAAAAACCAAGCCATGAGGTCGAAGGAATTGTCCATACAGCTCTGAGACAGGATTGTGTAGAGTAAACAGATCTGGGGAAGGGTACCAAAAAAGTTCTGCAGCATTGGAGGTCCCCAGGAACACAGTGGCCTCCATCATTCTTAAATGAAAGAAGTTTGAAACCACCCGGCCAAACTGAGCAATCGGGGGAGAAGGTTCTTTGTCAGGGGGTTGACCACGAGCCCGATGGTCACTCTGACAGAGCTCCAGAGTTAATCTGTGGAGATGGGAGAATCTTCCAGAAGGACGACCATCTCTGCAGCACTCCACCAATCAGGCCTTTATGATAGAGTGGCCAGATAGAAGATACTCCTCAGTTAAAGACACATTACAGTCTGCTTGGAGTTTGCCAAAAGGCACTTACAGGACTCTCAGACCATAAGAAACAAGATTCTCTGGTCTGATGAAACCAAGATTGAACTCTTTGGCCTGAATGCCAACTGTCACGTCTGGAGGAAACCTGGCACCATCCCTACGGTGAAGCATGGTGGTGGCAGCATCATGCTGTGGGGATGTTTTTCAGTGGCAAGGACTGGGAGACAAGTCAGGATCGAGGGAAGATGAACGGAGCAAAGTACAGAGAGATCTTTGATGAATACCTGCTCCAGAGAGCTCAGGACCTCAGACGGGGCAAAAGTTTACCTTCCGACAGGACAATGACCCTAAGCACACAGCCAAGACAATGCAGGAGTGGCTTCGAGACAAGTCTCTGAATGTCCTTGAGTGGCCCAGCCAGAGCCCAGACTTGAACCCGATCGAACATTTCTGGAGAGACCAGAAAATAACTGTGCAGCGACACTTCCGATCCAACCTGACAGGGCTTGAGAGGATCTGCAGAGAATAATGGAAGAAACTCCCCCAAATACAGGTGTGCCAAGCTTGTAGAGTCATACCCAAGAAGACTCGAGGCTGTAATCGCTGCCAAAGGTGCTTCAACAAAGTACTGAGTAAAGGGTCTGAATACTTACGTAAATGTGATATTTCTTTTTTTTTTTTTCAATATATTTGCAAACATTTCTAAAAACCTGTTTTTGATTTGTCATTATGGGGTATTGTGTGTAGATTGATGCAGATTTTTTTAAATCCATTTTAGAATAAGACTGTAAGGTAACAAAATGTGGAAAAAGTCAAGGTGTCTGAATACTTTCCGAATGCACTGTAAATATCTTCACATTTGTTTCCTAATGCCCACACACTCAGACTAAGCATTTCCAGGGCCAAAGGAAGCTCAGGGAAATAAATGATATTAAAAATACATTTTGGAGTTATTTTCATGAAATAAACCCACACAGTGATTTATTAGACCTACCAGTGATGATTTAAAAAAAATCAAATGACAGAACTTTAAGCCCTTTACTCACCCTACCAATTCATTAACATTACCGTCTGAGATCAAAGAACTGTATTTTATATAATGTTTCCAACAGAAGAACTGAGTTTCCTTTAGCTTTGCTGCCCAATCACCCTGAAACCCTTAGCAAAAACACTTACAACTGATCAATTTATTCTGATTGATGAAAGGGGGACTGCTGACCACAGATTGCACATTTTTAAACATGCACTTTTAAGTTATCTTGTGCACTTTGCACTGTTTTAACGTACGTTCTTTGTAATGTTTTATGTTGTGTCTCATGTGTAACTATATGCTGCTTACTTGGCCAGGCCTCACTTGAAAAAGACATGTAGATGTTAATGAGACTTCTCTGGTTGAATAAAGGATGAATAAAATATACAAATCTTTCAGTTTTTTCAACATGTTTTATTATACAGTGAATGGTCTTATATGCACTGTAGATCACATAAGCTTAGGTTTATCAGAACAATAAAATACATCATATGAGAGTTGATATTTCAAGAATATAGCAGCTGCTGGTGGCATATTTGACCATCAATGTTTAATCATTGGGACTTTCATGACACAAAATAAAGCATTTTGCACAATGGTTGTTCAATTCAGTGATCTGCTTGAAGTCTTTCAACGTTAGACATCCTCATGAAAGAAAGTTCTACAATGTAACTCATTCGGTTAAAAAATGCTACTACATTTCTTGTAGTATGTTCAGCAATTGATGATACAAAGCACTTACAATATTGTGCTTTTATCCTTATTTGGCAACTGTCTATTTGTGTTTTTACATTTCTTCAAAGTAAACACAATAATACAAACTAGCACAGTGAGGAACCACGACCATAATATAAATAGAATAAATACAAAAGTTTGGTTTGTTGCTTGAAAGATGTTCTCCATCTGAATCGAGAGGTTTCAAACAATGCTGATATTCAAACCCCTGAAGTACTGTAAATATATACGTAAACAGTTGACTGTTCTATGTCCACCTCAAACCATTGTCCATCGATTTTTTTGAAGGTTGACTTCATCTTAAAATACAAGTTATTTTCTATTAAATAAAGGGTTATACAACTTTTTTAAGTTTTCCTTTTGAAGGCAAACTGTCTAGGATTTGGCAAAACACAGAAATATACAGAGAAACAAAAAAATGTATTGAGAAATAAGCACAATTACCAAAGCCATCATAAAAGCTTTTGGTCAAAAATCATTTTGATCTGATATGGAGACCCTATAAAAACAAAAGATCTGCTGAACGCTCGTACAGCATTCACCATTATATGACTGCATTGGAGTCTAGACTGTTACTGTGTGTATCTTGAAATAAAACTGCAACATCAACACAGCAGTACAGGAACTTGGAGACAGGTAATAAATTAAATGCATATACATTTAACTAACGAATGAATGAATAAATAAATAATATAAATTAAACAAGGATACTTGCTCAGGACTTAATTTGCCTCCTAAGTCAATAGTTAACCTTGGCTTCATAATGTCTTGTGGGCTACCAGACAGTGCCTTCACTCATCTCTGAGGAGGGGTGTGACAGTTGGTTGCTGTAGCCGCTGCCGTTGAGGGACAGTGATGTGAAGGGTGTGCTGGGGCCACACATCTCACTGGAGATGCTGTGCATTGACCCAGGTCCGTTGGGCTCTGGGCTAGGTGAGTCCGCTGGATGGTGAGATATGATGTCATTGAAGCACTGCACCTCACTGGATGGGTGATGCCCAGCCAGGTGATGGTCCATGCCCCCTAAAGGGGTGCCAGCGGGGCCAGAGGAGAAGCCTAGGTCCCCTGGGGTCTGGGCCTGTGACGATGGGGGGCCTTGGGTGTAGTACTCAAAATTTCCTCCAGGCCCATAGTATTCACTCTGATAATCTGCAAAAATATACACCCGAATAATTATGAGAAATGCTTGTGTGGTGAAAATAAAACTATAACAAAATGTATTATACTGGTACAACGCCACGAGAATGTCATTTGAATTACAGAAAAGTTAAACTAATACATTTCCTGTAGTATAGAGTTAATTTGACATAATAGTGACTTGCAGGATGACAGTATTATAAAAACTTAAAACAATGACAACTATTGCCTATAATCGAAAAAAACGTATCTTATTTTTAAATGTAGCCTAATTCACACAGTATGCCTAAACCTATTGCCAAAAAAATCGATATAAAATGCATTAAAACACCTCTGAATAATGAATCATATTAGGAATTAAAACAAAGTAAAGGATTAACATACGTGAATGGCTCTCATAGTCAAAATTATAATCTGATCATCTTTAAACACAAAGTTATTTGGGTGGACCATGGTCAATATACAAGAACTTACCACCATAGTATGAGAAATGACCGTTGGGGATCAGCTCCCCGGGTTCGAGTCGGTCGACCAGAGTTCTCATTCTCCTTGGACCGCGGAAAAACGCGTGCCTTCTTGCACCCAGCACGCTTAACTGCTTCATGCGCCGCTCTTTAGACCGCCGGTTTTGGAACCATACCTGCACACCACAAATAACATGAAAAGAGATGATTAAAATGAAGTTTATACGCCGGCCAAATGTTTTTTTTTTGCATCAAAAATGTATGCAGCTGGTCTGATGACATGTTGTGAGATTCCATTTTAATAATCATGACGTGATTAGCCTATATAGGCCTAGTATACCTATGCGGGTCCTTGGCTCACCTGTCACTGTTTAATGATCTTTAACCCTCAGTTTATCTATCGTCTGTTTCGTGAATACCAGGGATTTAACAACTCAAATTACAGGATACAGGTGATTTGATAGGATAGACTTACCGATGTGTTGTCAACCAATGGCCTATAGGGTTTTCAGTCACAATTACCACAACATATACTAGTCTAACAATTACAACATAATGATACCTAATGAATAGGCTAATTTCAAAATCAGAAAACAGAGTCATTTGCATTGATATGCATATAGATAGATGTCATAAAGCATTAAGAACGTCAGGAGAATGTGTGCATCTGCACCACTTTCGTGGTAACCAGTCTGCATATCTTGCCTTCTACCATTATTGACGAAGGTGCCATTGTTAAAATCTATCTGATTTTACATGTGATATAAGCTAAAGGGAAATAGACTCTTACCTGGATTACTCTCATGTTGAGCCCTGTCTCCTGCGCCAGCTGTTCTCGGATGTGTCGGGTGGGTTTTGGCGTGGCCGCGAAAGCAGCTTTGAGGACCTCCAGTTGCTTGGCTTTGATGGTGGTTCGCGGCCCACGTCGTTTCCCCCCTACGTTCTGCTCGTCGTTTTCATTGCTGCCCACCTCTTTATCGGATAAATGTCCGATTTCCGAATCTTTACTATCATCCTGTGGGTCTTGGGAATCTGGAGATAGACTTGGGTCACTGCAAGTCGTGACTGTGAGATGAAAGAAAGACGAAATGAAATGATTTGAAATGTATTCGTATGTCTTTATACTCTTTAACAAATAGACAAAAAATAAGCGTCAAGAATACAGTATCATTATTAGGATATTATTATTATTAATATTGTTATTGTTAGCATTAGGCAATATGCATATTAGCCAACTACTTTTAGTCCTATTATTATTGGTGGTGATGATAACATTAATGAAGAAAACAATACATTATCATTCCTATAGGCCTAATCATATTTTAGCTTTTATATTTTTCATTGTCATCAACAACACTGTTTAGATTTGTACTGTTATTGGGCCTATCCGGATGCTGTTATCATAATTATTTTCGAACTACATTTTTTTTTAAATAAATGGAATATAAAGCAATAGGAAAAGTGAGAAAATAATGATTTACAAGAGGCTTCAGAAATATATGGAAATATAAACACGGGTTTGCGGTTCCTAATTGTGATGTTTTTCAAGTCATGTTATGTTCCATACCTGAGAGGAGGGTTGTGTCCTTTCCGTTGCTGTTGCTTAGATAATCCTCTTTACAAACAAACTTAAATTCATCTAGAATGTACATTTCCTCTCCGGTGGATAGCTGTTTGTTACACATCATACACGTGAAACAGTTCAGGTGAAACACTTTGCTCTTTGCCCTTCGAACCAAATCGTTGGGCGAGATCCCCTGGGCGCAACCTCCACACTTTGTGCCAAATCTCCTAAAAGAAAGAAAGCAAAAAATAAATACCATCAGCGACTTAACATTGCAGAGCAGACAGAGTAGCAGCAAAGAGCTACAGAAAAGATTCACATCAGATTACCAACTAAATGGCATCATTATTGGCTAAATTATAGATGTTTACACAAATGACATGCGTTTTTCATGACGCAAAATACCTGTATTTTCAGTATTTTTATGCTACAAATCTTCTTGATGAGATTCCAAGTGATTATAATGACATATCAATTTCTTATGCTTTATTTTAAACGTTGATCTGGAAATTACAGGCTACACTGATGTTGGGCCTGCCTGCGAGGTAACGAAAGCCAGCCACTATATTCATTGTACGTGGGCCTTTTTCACACAGATAACCAGTTACTCAACCACCGTAAATATAAGATCCTAGTTTAGGTTTTTAGGCTAAATAAATTGTTATAAATAAATATATATATATCTTATATTTAGACCTACGTGTTGTATAACAATGATTACCTAAAACTATTATTCAAGAAAGTCCACACCGTTTATTATTAGGTTATTGAATGGAAATAATTCAAACATTCATTAAAAAAAACGTTCCATTATTGAAATACATCCTATTTAATGCTTGAAAATAACAAAGCCACACTTAACTGTTCAATTTTGCAATGTGGCCTATTTATGTAAATATATGTGTATTCAAATAGTTAACAAACGCGTGTGGACTGGAGGTCTGTGATTGCAGTGTGGGTTTTTTCAAGCTGATTTATTATTCAAATCCACTTATCACATTTTCACTAGAGTCTCAACAAACAAACGGGTGTGCGCCGACTGATTGAACTGAGGCGGGATACACTTCCGTCAAGAATCCTGGCATAATTCTCATCCCCGCTTGTCTGGCAGCCTTTCCTTGTAAACAAAGGACGATTTCCTTGAATCTGTCACAGAACATGGTGATATATGCTTATAATGTATCAGCTTTTGGTGGATCACCACACATAATCTGGGCATCCTGTCTCTGGTTTGTTAAATTTATGTCGCTCATGAGGATAGATTCAACTATATCTAAATTGACACTAAGCATGTAACCATGTAGCAAAAAACATAATCTTGCAATAGAATTTAGTAATTATAAAACTTGTATTTTACATCATCTGTTGTTCATTTGCATAGTTCTGCTTAATTGGTACCCATTAGAAGCAAAAGCTATTCCTCACAATATTGAAAGCCATGTGCCCAGGTGTGCTTACCTAAAAAAGTCGTTTTTGCAGTACAGTCTCCCTTCCCGTGAAAAACATTTTTCTGTCAAATTGCATTTACAGTCACAGCACTGTACGCACTTAATGTGCCATGGTCTGTCCAGAACATTGAGTAGAAACCTGTCCAGAATAGGTCTTTCGCAGCCGGCACAGTGAACCATGTTTGGATAATTCCAGCTATTCCCAGGTTGAACGTCTTCCCTGTTTGTCCCAAATCAAAGCGATGTGTCTCCTTGGTTGCTTTGTTGATTTGGAGAATGACCTGCTCTAATCCACTCCTTCGACAATCCAGAATATGCAGCTCATCCAGACGAATCTCTTAACAATGAGTTAGCATCATCATATCCTGTGAGCTCAAATATTATTGCATTCCTCTCGCATGCACAGGACAACCATAGGCTATACAAAATAGTATCAATAAAAACAAAAACGAACAAATAATTTAACAAAGTGAATACATTTCACAAGCAAGAATGCAAACTTGAGAGCAGCAAGGCCTTCCCTTGTCCATCAAGATGAGCCGAGAGGAGCGATCGTAGGCTAATATGATTCAGTGAATCTGAACAGGCATCATGCCACTACAATTACGCACGAATACATAACTGCCACACAGCCAATGATTACTGCCAAAGCAGAAAACTACAACAAATATGATAAAATCTGTTCAATTTCTTGTAAATTCTGTAATATTCCTTCGATTCTTCGAGTATAATGCACTCTTTAGTCCAAGCTTCAGTAATATGCGTGCCTCTGAAAACGCAAGAACTAGCCTTTATCCGAGCCTCCTGACGTCATGTTGAAACAACACCTATCAGCAGCTTGCTATTGGAGTGGCAATTACCGTGCCCTCTAAACTCTGCCGTACACTAATAGGGAACAGAGGACTATTGCCCCATATCTTTGAAACGGTCGTATTACGGTCGTATTATTTTAGAAAAGCAATTTTCCCTCGATAAAGCAAGCATATAGCCTATTCCAGGTCGAAGCGCAGCTAGGGTCTCCGGGTAGGATACATTTAATAAGGTACAGTAGTATTTCATGAAAACAACCGCTTTTCTTGTAGCTTAAAGTCATTTTGGCAGAGGAAACGAAGTTCGTTTTCGCCTAACAGTATTTGTAAATATCACTTAGAAGTCTATCATTATGGATTGGCTTATATAGTTTGTTTTCACGTCTTTAGAGAGGAGAGAAAGTGAATAACGCGGACGCACTAAAGTTCACAGATCGATTCATCAAACGGATATGTATATCTGACACAGAGATATTTAGATTGTTCAATTAGAAACATACGAATAAACACCGGAAATATGTGACAGACTTCTCACTTGTCTTTGAAAGGAAGGAAACCAACCCACCTCAAATGTGGCAAAAGGACAAGGCAAAACGACAGAGGTAGACTACTTTGTGTTGTCAGACTTGGATGATAATTACATTTTATCATTACTAAAGTGGGCTATTAAACCCCACATTAAGAATTAGTTTGTATGACACTAAAAACTGACAAAAAGTTTTTTTTTAAATGAATTGTTTTCATTTATGTTTCATTATATGGCTCTTAAATTCAAACACTACCTGAATGTTTTTCACAGAATAAACCAATTTCAACCTCCAGAAATGTGCATGGTCGTTGATGACTGTATTTTGATGTCTTCAACATGTAGGGTAGCCTACATTTTGTCTAACTAGAGTTGAATAACATAATTGTTACAACCTTGCTATCGACTATAACAAATTGTTAATTATTATAGTCAATTGGGGCTATTATTTATTCACTATTTAGGTCTACTCTGTATACATTTTATTAGCCTGCATTGTTTTCCAAAATGTCTCTTTATAATACTGCATTAAAGCAACATAGCGAAAGAGTAGCCTATAGGTCTGCCGCCTGAGAATAAAACTGTGGCGCCGTGACAGAAATGACAAATCATCATGACTTCATCCTCTGCAGATGAGGGGAGGGAAGGGCTCTGGAAAGTCTGAACACGAGCTTTATAGATTAATGTTTCCCTGCGCTTATTCTACATTTCTGGTGAAAGAGAAGGATCAATAATGATTATAATATAATGTCTAGCGATAGGCGCTCCCTGAAAGATATTATCGCGCAGTGGGCAATGCACTTGGGACAGTCTGCTGGGCTGGGAACCGGGAGATAGCGGATTTTCATGCCCAGACTCCCACCGGCCACAGCCCTGCGCGCTCCTGATATCTGTTGCCCAGGGAAATGTATAAACAATCAACCATGTGGACGACTGAAATTGTTGTGATATCGTCCCATTCATACTGAAATATAAATCCAGGTCTATTCTTGTAGGCCTAGCTACTCATATTTTGTATTTATTTGTATAAGCTAGTGTACGTGAGCAGCCTTTATACCTTTGTAGGCTATGGTAGGCTATAATAATGAATTAACGGGATCAAATAGCCTACAACATTTAGTGTAGTCTACGCTAAAAGGTACGCAGTTTATCATAAGATCATAAAATAATCAGGTATGAAAACAAGCTGTAAGTAATGATGAAAATATGAATTAAATCCGTGAGGAAAAATATATGTTTGTATTTGCATTGCAGCTACTGACTCTTCCGAACAAAAATAGTGGCACAAGAGAACTTGATTGAGTGGAGTAGATTATGGGGGGCTCGCGCATGGAAATCACCACCTATTCCATTCTCCTTCAGAGCCTTGTGTGTGTGAAAGTACAGACCTTGTCGAAGATAGAGCCACCACCGGTGGACGGGCTTAATGTTATAGCCCATAGATCAGGAGAGAGGCGACGCTTTATTTTCGCCAGGAGAGAGATAGTTCACCACCGCCTTGCGGTTTTATGTTGGGGATATGTCAAGCAGATGAAAAGAATGGCTAATGCATAAGCAAAACTCGGTGGTCCCTGCACTGCGCGCATTGAGATAGGGTCTGGTGAGGATTTAGGGTCGGTTCGAGGCCCATGCATTTTGAACTCAAGGATATAAATTGATAGTGTAATTCACACATACGCATGCACGCGCGCGCGCGCACACACACACACCATAAGTTTAAAAAAATTAAATTAAAATAAAAATAAAAACTCAAACATAAATAGAATACGCCTAATTCTGTTCACACATTCAGCAGTCAATATTCAATAGTCTTAAATTGTAAATATTGTTTTTCACACTGAAATTATTTATGGGACTCTGGAAAACTATTATTCTTGCTGTCTCAGGTTAACTCAGCACTAATAATAAAATATATTTTTTCTTATTTTTGGACCAATCAATTGCACACGCACAGGGTCTATTCAAATGGCTGTGGCTGTAGCTGATGGATGGCTGAGTGCTGAAGTCTACCTTCTGTATCCTATACCCAGAGGCTGTGAGAACCTGCAAATCACCCAAACCACAGTACACTGGGGCCCCATCATTTCAAACACATTGCTGTTCCCCTGGTTACGATATATTTGAATAGATGCATGTGAGATGCAAGCAGAGAATAGGCCTGTGCACTTGAGAGAAATGAGCGGCGGCTGATGGGAAAGACCTGGCTGTCACACCTGCTTCAAGTACCAAAACACAATATGCAATGCATGCAGTTCTTATATCAAATGTGATATTATTCATAAACATATGAAGATCTTATTCCCAGAAAGGATCTGTTGATGAACACCTACTGTCAAAAATAACAGGCTGAATTTTAACTTTATACTAAGATTTACATTTAGGCTACCAAGATGTTCAATTCCAGAATTCACCCCTCTCCACCGAACTGAAAGACGCCCAATAATCCTACACAACCCCCACTCCCTCTCTTACAACACCCTCTTCATCCCCCCTAGAATCCTAATGTTACCCTCCTTTGACCCTGTAGAATCTCTCTGCATCACAGTGGGTTACTGTTACTAGTAATACTCAGACTCTTCCCCACACTGAGCGAAGCCTTCTATCCTGACTTATACCACTCTGATCATTCTATTTCACTAGGGGATTTCTCTACTATATCCAGCAGAGTTACTGAGAATTCCTCCTCACCTCTGTTCTCACCTTTCACCTCTGTTCTCTGTCACACTACTGTCTCTCCCTGAGAATGTTACTGTAATGACCAATGCTGGTGGGAGGGAGTGTTTGATACAGTGTGATCTGGTCTTGTAAAGGACGTATTTGCTAGCCACAATGTGGTTCTGTGTACTTAAATATTTTCAATACTACCTACCTAATTACAATAAATATGCAGTTTTTAAATGGCCTTTCAATGAATAATCCAATATTCCATTATCCATTCTGCTGAGGTTGCTGTAGTGTTGTCTAACTCCATACAAAGAATCCACAAGGCAGGATACACTGTGTGAACCTATCAGCAATCCTGATTGACTCTCTAACATTTCAAATGCAACATGCACCAATATGAGAGACCTCTCGATGACAGAAATCTGTTGCAACAAGTCAATGGAAAGTTTACGGATTGAAAATGATTTGCTTGGTGGTATTGGGTGCTGTGGGGCTGGGAGTCTCCAGCTGGGTTTGTGTTTGTCCCTCTGTGGGAGAGAGCGGGGTGTTGATTGGGAGCCTGGCCCAGTATACTGGCCCCCAGCACCACTCCAACACACAAGAGGTCTGAACAGCTCTGGAATCAGGCAGGGTGTACACTGTTTGTTTTGGAGTCAGAAAGCATCTCATTAGTGCGTGTTAATTGTAGCTAATTGGCTCTAACGAGATGAACAGACAACCCGGTGGGATCATTCATACAAATAATTTGTAGAAAACAAAATTAATTACTAGATGCTAATTAAAGCCAATTAACACTGATTAAGCAATGCTGGTTATGATATGGGGAAGTGATAGATAAAAACAGTAAATACAAAAAAGCTGGAAATAAACAACATAAAATAACAGCAACATTATAACACGTCTAGGGCTCACGAACCCTCTGAAGTAAGTTGATCTTCACCTGCATGTACAGCACTTTACCAGCTGTTGTTGATCTAACAAACAATGTAATAACTCATGTTGCTCTCTCTCAGCTGATTAATCAGAGACTCTCCTATATTGTCAATCACACTTCACCAGAGCTGGATCCACTAATCAACCCCCACTCTGTTCTGAAATTCATAATGGCTTCACTGTAACACTGCAAAATTAAGGGCCTCACCTCAAACGATGGAGAGTGATGTGGAGAGAGAGAGTGAGATTGTATGTTCACACTTGTTGCAGAAACAGGGCTGGGTGAAAGAGCAGATGGTTTGGTCTTTGTTGTGGCCCTTTGTTAATGGTGATTGTCGTGGTAGCAGGAATCCCATGGCAACTGGCTCTCAGATATGGGCTTGTGGCTCAGCTGCCCTACTAGTCCCAAAGAGGTGACAAATAAAGGTTTGGAACACTTAATAAAACCAAGACAAGCCAATCATATTGCATGTATAACGTGTATTCATAGAGGTAGTTAATTCTATGAACATGAGATAGCTGTCAGTCTCTACTGAGACAGGATTTGAAATCCGCATCAACCCTCTTTCTGGACAGCTCATTAGTGTATCCTACACTATATATACAGTACATACAGTACATACACTATATATACAGTACATACAGTATCCTACACTGTATATACAGTACATACAGTACATACACTATATATACAGTACATACAGTATCCTACACTGTATATACAGTACATACAGTACATACACTATATATACAGTACATACAGTATCCTACACTGTATATACAGTACATACAGTATCCTACACTGTATATACAGTACATACAGTATCCTACACTGTATATACAGTACATACAGTTTCCTACACTATATATACAGTCCATACATAACATACACTATATATACAGTACATACACTATATATACAGTACATACAGTATATATATATATATATATATATATATATATATATATATATATATATATACAGTACATACAGTACATACACTATATATACAGTACATACAGTATATATATATATACAGTACATACACTATATATATATACAGTACATACAGTACATACACTATATATACAGTACATACAGTATCCTACACTATATACAAAGTATGTGGAAAGCCCTTCAAATTAGTGTATTCGGCTATTTCAGCCACACCCGTTGCTTACTGGTGTTTAAAATTGAGCACGCAGCCATGCAATCTCCATAGACAAACACTGGTAGTATTGGTAGTAGAATGTCCTTACTGAAGAGCTCAGTGACTTTCAATGTGGCACCATCATTGGATGCCACCTTTCCAACAAGTCAGTTCGTCAAATTTCTGCCCTGCTAGGGCTGCCCCTGTCAACTGTTACTGATGTTATTCTGAAGTGGAAACATCTAGGAGAAACAACAGCTCAGCTGCGAAGTGGGAGGCCACACAAGCTCACAGAGCGGGACAGCTGAGTGCTGAAGTGCGTAACGGGTAAAAAATCACTACCAAGTTCTAAACTGCCTCTGGAAGCAACGTCAGAACAAGAACTGTTTGTCGGGAGCTTAATGAAATGGGTTTCCATTGTCAAGCAGCCGTACACAAGCCTAAGATCACCATGCGCAATGCCAAGCGTCGGCTGGAGTGGTGTAAAGCTCGCCGACATTGGATTCTGGAGCAGTGGAAATGCGTTCCCTGGCAGTCCGACGGACAAATCTGGGTTTGGCGGATGCCAGGAGCACACTACCTGCCCGAAAGCATAGTGCCAACTGTAAAGTTTGGCGGAGGAGGAATAATGGTCTGGGGCTGTTTTTCATGGTTCGGGCTAGGCCTCTTTGTTCCTGTAAAGGGAAATCTTAACGCTACAGCATACAATGACATTCTAGACCATTCTGTGCTTCCAACTTTATGGCAACAGTTTGGTGAAGGCCCATTCCTGTTTCAGCATGACAATGCCCCCGTGAACAAAGCGAGGTCCACACAGAAATGGTTTGTCGAGATCGGTGTGAAAGAACTTTACTGGCCTGCACAGAGCCCTGACCTCAACCCAATCGAACACCTTTGGGATGAATTGGAACCCGACTGCGAATCAGGCCTAATCGCCCAACATCAGTGCCCGACCTCACAAATTCTACTGTGGCTGAATGTTCCAACATCTAGTAGATAGCCTTCCCAGAAGAGTGGAGGCTCTTATAGCAGCAAAACAGGGACCAACTCCATATTAATGCCAATGATTTTGGAATGAGATGTTCGATAAGCAGGTGTCCACATACTTTTGGTCATGTAGTGTACGTTGTGAGAGGGCTCGGTTCTGACTAATTTAGACTCAAAGTGGTTCAAAATACAAAAAGTACGAATACTATTAATGAAATCATTGAAATCATTGAACCGCATAAAAGTAAGATAAACTGATATTTTTTTCATTGAATTATCTCAACATTCTTGGTACTGTAATGTATATTTTGCAGTGATAGTTTCACCTTTTCACACCTTTGCGTGATGTTTAGTTGGAGAGGAAGCAGGGTAAATAACACAAGAGGCACCAGAAGGCTACCTTGAGAGTGTTAAGCAAGGTTTAAGCATCCTGACACACACAACACCTGCACCTCCTGTCCTCTCAGCAAGCAGCCCCGAAGGCCATTGAGAAATGACACACTTCAGCAATTTTTCAGGGCAGCAAGAAGTGGGGCAGCACTAGCCCCCTCAGTGCAGCACACAGCACATAGAGTGCTCAGAAAAAAACAAAGCACACCAGAACAGTCCTTGAACACTCCAATATACTGTATATGCACAACACCTACAATACCAGGCAAAGGTTTGGACACACCTACTCATTCAAGGGTTTTTCTTATTTTTACTATTTTCTACATTATACGATTATAATGAAGACATCAAAACTATGAAATAACAAATATGGAATCATGTGGTAACCAAAAAAGTGTTAAACAAATCAAAATAAATGTTACATTTGAGATTCTTCAAAGAGGCCACCCTTTGCCTTGATGACAGCTTTGCACACTCTTGGCATTCTCTCAACCAGCTTCACCTGGAATGCTTTTCCAACAGTCTTGAAGGAGTTCCCACATATGCTGAGCACTTGTTGGCTGCTTTTCCTTCACTCTGTGGTCCAACTCATCCCAAACAATCTCAATTGTGTTGAAGTCGGGTGATTGTGGAGGCCAGGTCATCTGATGCAGCACTCCATCACTCTCCTTATTGGTCAAATAGCCCTTCCACAGCCTGGAGGTGTGTTCGGTCATTGTCCTGTTGAAAAACAAATCATAGTCCCACTAAGCGCAGACCAGATGGGATGGCGTATCACTGCAGAATGCTATGGTAGCTATGCTGGTTAAGTGTGCCTTGAATTCTAAATAAATTACAGACAGTGTCACCAGCAAAGCAGCCCCACACCATCACACCTCCTCCTACATGCTTCACGGTAGGAACGAAACATGCGGAAATCATCCGTTCACCTACTCTGCGTCTCACAAAGACACGGCGGTAGGAACCAAAAATCTAAAGTCATCAGACAGATTTCCACCTGTCTAATGTCTATTGCTCGTGTTTCTTGGCCCAAGCAAGTCTCTTCTTCTTTTTAATTTTTTTATTTAACTAGGCAAGTCAGCTAAGAACAAATTCTTATTCTCAATGACAGCCTAGGAACAGTGGGTTAACTGCCTTGTTCAGCTCGGGGATTTTATCTTGCAACCTCTCGGTTCCTAGTCCGCTCTAACCACTAGGCTACTTGCCTCCCCAGTGTTTTTTAGTAGTGGTTTTAGTAGTGGTTTCGAGATGTGTCTGTTATTTGAACTCTGTGAAGCATTTATTTGGGCTGCAATTTCTGAGGCTGGTAACTCTAATGAACTTATCCTCTGCAGCAGAGGTAACTCTGGGTCTTCTTTTCCTGTGGTGGTCCTCATGAGAGCCAGTTTCATCATAGTGCTTGATGGATTTTGAAATTTCCTTGAAATTTTCCATATTGACTGACTTTCATGTCTTAAGGTAATGATGGAATGTTGTTTTTATTTGCTTATTTGAACTGTTCTTGACATAATATTGACTTGGTCTTTTACCAAATAAGGCTATCTTCTGTATACCACCGCTATCTTATCACAACACAACTGATTGGCACAAACACAAGAAATTCCACAAATTAACTTTTAACAAAACCTCATGAAGCTGGTTGAGAGAATGCCAAGAGTGTGCAAAGCTGTCATCAAGGCAAAGGGTGGCTTGTTTAACGTTTGTTTAACACTTTTTTGGTTACTACATTTTATTTTATACATTTTAGTATTTATTTTTGTATTTCACCTTTATTTAACCAGGTAGGCCAGTTGAGAACAAGTTCTCATTTACAACTGCAACCTGGCCAAGATAAAGAAAAGCAGTGCGACAAAAACAACACAGAGTTACACATGGGATAAACAAACGTACAGTCAATAACACAATAGAAAAATCTATATACAGTTTGTGCAAATGTAGTAAGATTAGGGAGGTAAGGCAATAAATAGGCCATAGTGGCGAAATAATTACAATTTAGCATTAACACTGGAGTGATAGATGTGCAGATGATGATGTGCAAGTAGAGATATGGTGGTGCAAAAGTGCAAAAAAACAAAAAAAACAATATGGGGATGAGGTAGTTGGGTGCGCTATTTACAGATGGGCTGTGTACAGGTGCAATGATCGGTAAGCTGCTCTGACAGCTGATGCTTACATGATTCCATATGTGTTATTTCATAGTTTTGATGTCTTCACTATTATTCTACAATGTAGAAAAAAATAGAAAAAAATTAAGAAAAACCCTGGAATGAGTAGGTGTGTCCAACTTTTGACTGGTGCTGTATATGTAACTGGACAGCTAGAGGTGAATATATATGCATGGGATTTTGCTGTGTTTTCCTATCATTTACCAAATGTGTTCCTCTCATCCAGTTGACTCGTGATTGTGTACTTGCCAAGTGCTTGCCCTGCTGGCAGTGTTTGGTCTGTGTGTGCCAGTACAGTATGACTGCGGAGGGTAGGGATTGGAGAGGTAGAGCTCTCAGGTATAAGTCTTCTCCAGCCTGCCAGCTATGAACCACCTCCAGCCCCACGGCTTCTGGGAGAGCCCATCAACGCCACGGCCAACAGCCACAAAGAGAAGAGGCTTAGCTGTAATCCGTATCGACCGCCTCTCCCCTCGTCTGCCAATTCATATCATGGATTTGTCTCGCTCAATGATGTGTATTCATCAAGACACACCCTGTTAGTCCATACCATTGATAGTCCTCAATTCTACCATCATCATTCAGGGCTCTACCAAAACTACCACAAAGGGAGAGGGAATGGTGCAGACAAATAAACATTTACATACCAAAGCCACCCAGGGAGAGTACAGTACATTAGGTTAATGAAGCAGGCTTCAGTGTCTCTAATCAAACAGCTCTGCTCAGTATGTTGGTGAATCAATCACACAGATCATGGTACAGTTTTGTCACGGAATAGACATTAAAAATCACCAGGGATTTCTCAGCTGACCCTCAAGATTACTTGAGTAACTGTTGGCTTGATGAAGCTGGAGGGCATAAGATGCCAGGCCAACAAGACCTGAGGGTATGTGCTATGAGGCATTGTCAGTTCATACAATACTGTACAATATTAGGCTACATTAAGCCATGAGGCTACATTTATATCAATAATTTGTTTAAGACAGGCAAAGTAATTTGACATTTCAACTAAGACATGTTTTATCTTGTTTGATGGTAAATGCATGCATTTTTTTAAATGGTAAAACAATAAGCAATTTGATAAATATATTAATGTTAGGGAAAAGAGAGGCTAGATGAGAATGATAACATGAGGGAGGACCCAGGCAGTGTGACAGGGGTTGTGTGAGTGATGATGAGAGAGAGAGGAGGAGAGAGGGTTAGGTAGAGGACAGGGGAGAGCAGGAGAAAGGCTCCCCCAGGAGGAGAGGAAGCCTGGGGGCCTTGCAGTGAGAGGGCCCTGGGGACAGTGTGCCTGGAGCCCAGTGATGATGGTGATTGATGCAGGCACAACTCAGACACCCCAGACGGTCAGGAAAATTAAAAGGCTATTTTGTAAAGTTGTAAAGAGCAGAATATCAGAGGGGCTGATGCGCCCCCTTTCCCCCTCCTCTCCTCTCCTCCCCACTCTGTCACGCTCACGCTGCAGCTTCTGTTTGGTCTCTTTAGTGTCATCAACCCCTCAGGGATAGGAGCTGTTATACGCCTTTCACTCACACTGGCCACGTCTGAGAGGCCATGCTGCTTCACTCTGTGTGTGTGTGCTGTATGTATGTATGTATGTATGTATGTATGTATGTATGTATGTATGTATGTATGTATGTATGTATGTATGTATGTATGTATGTATGTATGTATGTATGTATGTATGTATGTGTGTGAGAGCGAGAGAGAGAGAGAGAGAGAAAGAGAGAGAGAGAAAGAGAAAGAGAGCGCAAGCGAGAGAGAGAGAGAGATTGATGAAGTATTCAAAATCTGTACAACATCATAGTAGGATGACACTCAATAAAACAGCAATACATTTTGCTAATTGGAATTCTACCATGTTTTGAGTAATAATCCTATCTCATCCGTAAACACAGCAAATATGCCAATATCAGTCAGGCATATGAATTTACTTTCAGTTCCATATACAATAACCCAGACAACATTAAGGCTCAGCGTCTGTAAACCATAAAAGAGGAACTTCCCTCGCATTACTCTCTTATTTGTAGATAATTTCTCTTCAATTTGAATATAATTGACCCGTATGACCTGAGGATGCACCCGGGCCCTGGATGGCAGCCCTGGCTGGGAGCAGCGTGTGTGGGGAGAGGAGATAGAGAGACAGCCTGTGTCGGGGTGGAGGTGCAGCCTATAGGGAGGACACATACAGCAGAGGTCAAACCTGTGTCAAGTGGGGCGTGGAGGCCAGCTGAGCTGCCCTGCCCCATGCTTTGTGCTCATTTAAGCAGCCATGGCCAGATACCGGGGGTGCATGGGAGGTGGGTTGGGGTGGGGGTTTTGGAGGGGTTAATGGGGGAGAGGAGGGGTGTATTGGGGCTTGATGAAGCTGGAGGGCATATGGTGCCTGGCCGACAAGACTTGAGGGTAAGAGAGACCTGTGGTGTGTCCCTGTCCAGAACACATGCCAACTCTCACACAAGCCAATCACCTGCCCCATATCCCCAACCTGTCCGTGTTTAATGCTCCTTTCAGATCAGTTACACAGATATCATGGAAAATATCACTCAAAGTATCACCTTCATTAGGTCATTTAAAATGTTGCTTAATATTTAGGCTTTCATTGCAAATTGCACCAATTCCATATCCAAACATTGTTTTCTTTCTTTTATATTGTTGGATTTTTATTCATGATTTAGTTAGGGTTCTGATATGGGGAAAAATATTCCGCTGTAAGTTCTGGCTATAGCCTCACTACCAACTATGATTTCTCTCCATAAACATAGCGTCAAGCAAACCCCATAGCTATTTTAACAGATGACATAAAATGATAATTGACATTCAATGATCTGATGGGTGATGAGTATGACATATTCAATTAAAATCACAAACACTTAGCAGCTTCCCTTAAGCTAACATAATGTGTGACCTTATTGGTTTCTACCATGTTATCAGGTTCCTCTAGGTTGTTGGTGTGAGGGTATGTTGTGAAGGACTATATGATGTCATAGAGAGTGGAGTCCTGCTTATAAGGAGGGCCAGTAACCATGGGTGATCCATGTTGGAGCTGTAATCAGGCCTGTGACCACGGCTCCTAGCTGGGTAATATGACTGGCCTGCTTCAGCTTATCATCTGCACCCACGCTCCTCCATCTTCTCACTACAGACAACAGGGAGGGAGAACACTGTATCAATCGATCTGTGCTCACACAGAAATGTGCTTCTCAGGGGTCACTGAGTCTGGGTAATATGTACATTGTCAAGTCAATAGGAAAATATTAGCCAAACTGTTGTGCCTGGAGAAGGAAAAGATGTGGGAAAAATACAGACACAATCTGGTGTGCACACATGCATGCTCACGTCTAGGCTTGTAGTACAAGCATACACGTATTCACACACACCCACACACACACACACACACACACACACACACACACACACACACACACACACACACACGGCTTGTGTGAGATTCCCTGTGTGTGTCTAGCAGCAGTGTCTGATCTCTGAGTTGTATGCGTGAGGGGTAGTCCAGGATGCTCCATTAGAATAAGAGAGCACCGTGACACACGGGGAGGAAGGAGCTCCACAGACTGGCGTCCCGAGGCAGCCGCCCACCCTTGTGTTTTCAGCTGGCCCCTCTTACACTCGCCCTTTCATCCAGTCCTCTCAGTGGGACCCAGCCCGATCCCGTGCACCAAACAGATGGGCGCCTCACAAAGGCCCCCGCGCTTCAGCAAGCTGGTGTCCTACATGCCCGATTACACCTCAATACCAAAGTTAGAATTGATACAGTGGCTCGTGGGGACTTTGTTTATGCATGTGGGCGTAGGGCACGGAGAACAAAAAAGCAAGAGGTAGTTAGAAAGCCATTTTCCTTTCCGCCGTTACAGCGCTGCACGCGTGGAGGAGGAAAATGATGCTCTGGTGAACCTGTGTCTCGTTCTCTAGGGCTGCGTTTGGAGGCAGTGTTCAGGTTAGGTGTGACAGCAGACACATTCATATGCACTCCATGGATTTATGTGCTGCCAGCCGACCATGGAAAATTCGAAGGAGGGAGACTTTCCTTTTATGAGAAGGAGAATATCACTGAGGAGAAAAGAAAATGCTGATTTACTGTGAGACATCCAGTTCAATAAAAAATGAATGAGAATGAACAACATGAATCATATTAAATCAATGAAGATATAATAAATGTGTCCTTATCCAACTGTACCCAGCAATACCTTTGTTTCCTCTCAACACCACAGTTCAACATTTTAGGTGGGAATAGATATAGTGAGATAGGGCAGCGGATAAGGTTACATAAATACGTTGTTGTATCTCAGGTATTAGGAAATGTATTAACTTTAAATCCTTTGCTATAAAGCAGTGTTCACCAACTGGCGGCATGCGGGCTGAATTTGGACCACGGGTGGTTTTATTTGGCCCCCTCAAGTTTCTGAGCAAAAAAATATAATAAATTTACTGTAAAAACACCAGGAATGTCACGATCGTCAAAGGGACTGAGAGAGGACCAAGGCACAGCGCGTGGAAAGTACATCTTCTATTTATTTAAAGAAGGAAAAAAACAAAACAAACCAACAAAACAGACGACCGTGAAGCTATACAAACATAAGTGCTGACACAAAACACTTCGACATAGACAATTCCCCACAAACAGCTAAAGCCTATGGTTGCCTTAAATATGGCTCCCAATCAGAGACAACAATAACCAGCTGTCTCTAATTGAGACCCAATTCAGGCAACCATAGACTTTCCTAGATACCTACACTCAACCATAGACACAGCTAGACTTCTATACTAAACATAAACCCAACTACTCTAATAAACCCCCTAAACCTTACAACCACCCTAGACACTACAAAAAACACATACATTCCCCATGTCACACCCTGACCTAACTAAAAATAATTAAGAAAACAAAGAATACTAAGGCCAGGGCGTGACATAACCCCCCCCTTAAGGTGCGAACTCCGGGCGCACCAGCACATAGTCTAGGGGAGGGTCTGGGTGGGCGTCCGTCCACGGCGGCGGCTCCGGCACTGGTCGTGGTCCCCACCCCACCACAGTCACTACCCGCCTCCGTAGCCTCCTCCAAATGGCCACCCTCCACATTAACCCCACTGGATTAAGGGGCAGCACCGGACTAAGGGGCAGCACCGGACTAAGGGGCAGCACCGGACTAAGGGGCAGCACCGGACTAAGGGGCAGCACCGGACTAAGGGGCAGCACCGGACTAAGGGGCAGCACCGGACTAAGGGACGGCAGCTCCGGACTGAGGGACGGATCCTGGCTGGATGACGGCTCTGGCGGATCCTGGCTGGACGGCTCTGGCGGATCCTGGCTGGACGGCTCATGGTTGGCTGACGGATCTGGCTGCTCATGGCTGACTGACGGATCTGGCTGCTCATGGCTGGCTGACGGATCTGGCTGCTCATGGCTGGCTGACTGAGGGACGGCAGCTCCGGACTGAGGGACGGATCCTGGCTGGATGACGGCTCTGGCGGATCCTGGCTGGACGGCTCTGGCGGATCCTGGCTGGACGGCTCATGGTTGGCTGACGGATCTGGCTGCTCATGGCTGACTGACGGATCTGGCTGCTCATGGCTGGCTGACGGATCTGGCTGCTCATGGCTGGCTGACGGATCTGGCTGCTCATGGCTGGCTGACGGATCTGGCTGCTCATGGCTGGCTGACGGATCTGGCTGCTCATGGCTGGCTGACGGATCTGGCTGCTCATGGCTGGCTGACGGATCTGGCTGCTCATGGCTGGCTGACGGATCTGGCTGCTCATGGCTGGCTGACGGATCTGGCTGATCCTGTCTGGTAGGCGGCTCTGGCAGATCCTGTCTGGTAGGCGGCTCTGGCAGATCCTGTCTGGTTGGCGGCTCTGGCAGATCCTGTCTGGTTGGCGGCTCTGGCAGATCCTGACTGACGAATGGCTCTAGCGGCTCCTGACTGACGAACGGCTCTGACGGCTCGGGACAGACGGGCGGCTCTGACGGCTCAGGGCAGACGGATGGCTCAGATGGCGCTGGGTAGACGGATGGCTCAGATGGCGCTGGGCAGACGGGTGGCTCAGATGGCGCTGGGCAGACGGGCAGTTCAGGCACCGCTGTGCAGACGGCAGACTCTGACCGGCTGAGGCGCACTGTAGACCTGGTGCGTGGTGCCGGAACTGGAGGCACCGGGCTAAGGACACGCACCTTCAGGCTAGTGCGGGGAGAAGGAACAGGGCATACTGGACCCTGGGGACGCACATTAGGCCTAGTGCGTGGTGCCGGAACTGGTGGTACCGGGCTGGGGACACGCATCTCAGGGCTAGTGCGAGGAGCAGCAACAGGATGCACAGGACTCTGGAGACGCACAGGAGGCTTGGTGCGTGGTGCCGGAATTGGTGGTACCGGGCTGGAGACACGCACCATAGGACGAGTGCGTGGAGGAGGAACAGGGCTCTGGAGACACACTGGAAGCCTGGTGCGTGGTGTAGGCACTGGTGGAACTGGACTGGGGCGGGGAGGTGGCGCCGGAAATACCGGACCGTGCAGGCGTACTGGTTCCCTTGAGCACCGAGCCTGCCCAACCTTACCTGGTTGAATGCTCCCCGTCGCCCTACCCGTGTGGGGAGGTGGAATAACCCGCACCGGGCTATGTAGGCGAACCGGGGACACCATGCGTAAGGCTGGTGCCATGTATGCCGGCCCGAGGAGACGCACTGGAGACCAGACGCGTTGAGCCGGCTTCATGACACCTGGCTCAATGCCCAATCTAGCCCTACCAGTGCGGGGAGGTAGAATAACCCGCACCGGGCTATGAACAGTACAGGAGACACCGTGCGCTCTACTGCGTAACACGGTGTTCGCCAGTACTCCCGCTCTCCACGGTTAGCCTGGGAAGTGGGCGCAGGTCTCCTACCTGCCCTCGGCCCACTACCTCTAAGCCCCCCCCCAAGAAATTTTTTGGGCTGACTCACAGGCTTCCTACCGCGTCGTCGTGCTGCCTCCATTCGCCGGTATCCCTCCTCACACTGCGCCAGAGAATCCCAGGCTGGCTCCGGCACTCGCCCTGGGTCGATCGCCCACCTGTCGATCTCCTCCCACGTAGTGTAGTCCATATTACGCTCCCATTTCCATTCCTCCTTGCGCTGCTCCTGTTGCTGCTTTTCACGCTGCTTGATCCCGCATTGGTGGGGAATTCTGTCACGATCGTCAAAGAGACTGAGAGAGGACCAAGGCGCAGCGCGTGGAAAGTACATCTTCTATTTATTTAAAGAAGGAAAAAAACAAAGCAAACCAACAAAACAGACGACCGTGAAGCTATACAAACATAAGTGCTGACACAAAACACTTCGACATAGACAATTCCCCACAAACAGCTAAAGCCTATGGTTGCCTTAAATATGGCTCCCAATCAGAGACAACAATAACCAGCTGTCTCTAATTGAGACCCAATTCAGGCAACCATAGACTTTCCTAGATACCTACACTCAACCATAGACACAGCTAGACTTCTATACTAAACATAAACCCAACTACTCTAATAAACCCCCTAAACCTTACAACCACCCTAGACACTACAAAAAACACATACATTCCCCATGTCACACCCTGACCTAACTAAAAATAATTAAGAAAACAAAGAATACTAAGGCCAGGGCGTGACAAGGAAATCAGCTACAAGTGATTTCCTAAGTATGCTCACGCATAATAGAGAGACACGTGATCGTATACAAATGTAAGCAAGGTTTTAAATGATTATGATCAAATATTATATCTTCCTGCGGTCAATTTGCAGCCGACAAATTATATGTAATTATGTTCCGGCCCACCGACCATCCGCTCAAGAAAAAAACGGCCTGCGGCTGAATCTAGTTGATGACCCCAGCTATAAAGTAATAGTATAAAATTCAGTTTCGTATGAAGGGCCGCCCCACCTCCACCTCCACCCCACCTCCACCCTTCAGTGTTGCTTCTGCACCTCCAGCATACGGTAGTACTCAGTCAATATAGTGATTGTATCTACAATGCTGTAAACACCAGCCAAGCGTGCATTAAGTGATAGTGGATATTGACAGGGAGGAGGCAGATACAGACAAAATAAACCATGAAGTATGTGTAGATGTAGGAGAAAGAGAGAGACAGAGAAACAGAGAGAGGGAGAGAGAGAGACACACAGACACAGAAACATAGAGAGAGAGAGAAAGAGAGAGGGAGAGACAGAGAGACAGAGAGAGAGAGATAGAGAGAGAGAGAGAGAGAGAGAGAGAGAGGGGGGGGAGAGAGAAATAAAGAGAGAGAGAGGGAGAGAGAGAGAAAGAGAAAGAGAGAGAGAGAGAGAGAGAGAGAGAGAGAGAGAGAGAGAGAGATGGGGAGAGACGGGGGGAGTGAGAGAATATACTAAAAGGCAGTAACACTGCATTGGTCACGATTTATCACAGCTCTTTGCAAGTACATTATAATAGAATAGAAATGGAAATACATCATATTTAGCCATGGTCCATGGATATACACTGCACATGCAGCTGCATGACTAGAAACATCTGTCTACCTACAGAATTCTTATCCACAATGAACGTTTGTGCTTTCTGCTGTGTTCAGGTTTTCACGTGTCTCCCTTTCCCCATCTTTCTCCATGATCCCTGATGTGGTGTCTTCTCTGTGTGTGCGCGTGCATGTGTGCGTGTGTATCTGTAAGCGTGCACATGCTCATGCCTGTGTGTGTGTCAAAACAGCACCTTTAGCCATCATATCCACATTTTTCATCTACATAAAAAACAAGCCGGGCTCTTATCAGCAGCCACTGTCCTTTTATTCCTCCCTCACTGCCCTCCCGTCCCTGTCTGGGCTTCAAGATATGCTAATCGTTGTGTAAGAATATCCTGTCGTATAATTACCATACATTACCCTGTGCTCATCTCCGGATTAATTCTTCATGTGCATAATCGCATTGGGGCTTTTTTCCTCGCCCAATGTGAAAGGTGAGCCACGGGTAAATACAAGCTATCATTGATTGAATATCAGCCACATACTGTGTTGACAAATCTTGGCTTCAGGACGCTAGCTGTCTGTAGAGAGAGATCTAAAAAATGGAGTATTGATTTGCACAAACTATGCAGCCCAGAGTATATATGTATGTTACCAAGTGGAACATTTCTAAATCATCACCAAAGTAAAGTATTAGATAGAGAAGAAGGGAAAATATAATATACGATTATAAAGTATATTCTGATGGTTAGATATGATTCTACCCTCTGGATTGTAGATGTCAGAGCAATAACCCTTAGTTAACTACCAATGATCAGTGAGAAACGGCTTTGAACGGCTTCATTATAATTTACTTAACAGGTGAAACCAAATAAACTAAAGTTTGATTGAGTTAAGCTTGGAGTAAATTGTAGAGAAACACCATCTATCCTTGTTTGTACCAGATGTGTGTGAGTTGTTTACCAAGCAGCCATTGTTCCCTGTAGTTCCTATAATCAAATCAAATCAAAACCAAATTGTATTTGTCACATGCTTGTAAACAACAGTGAAATGCTTAGTTATGGGCCCTTCCCAACAATGCAGAGAGAAAGAAAATAGATAAATAATAGATCATTTGAAAAATAATAACACAAGCAATAAATACACACTAAGTAACGAGAACTTGGCTATATACACAGGGTACCAGTACCGAGTCGATGTGCAGGGGTACGAAGTAATTGAGGTAGATACGTACATATAGGTAGGGGTAAAGTGACTAGGCAACAGGATAGATAATAAACAGTAATAGCAGTGTACATGATGAGTCAAAATAGTTAGCACAAAAAGGGGTCAATGCACATAGTCAGGGTAGCTAGAGAGCCAGGTGGAGGGAAGGCAAGGACAGGCAGGGTGGGGGAGAGGAGTGTCCCAGCCAGGATTAACAATGGACATTACCCTTTCCCTGTGAAAACAGCTGGAGTTCCCACCTCCACTCCCCCTTCACTCCTTCCTTCCCCAAACAACTGACCGCCCTCTTACAAGCTGCACTCTCCCTGAACGTTGACCTCACACCCTGACTCCTAGACTCACCATTGGTCACACTCCAAACTCCAATATACATAGTCTTCAATAACAATGCGTAGTTATATTTAAAGTCCCAGTGCAGTCAAAAACGTGAGTTTCCTGTTTTTTTATATGCATACAGTTCAAGTCGGATGTTTACATACACTTAGGTTGGAGTCATTAAAACTCTTTTTTCAACCACTCCACAAATTTCTTGTTAACAAACTATAGTGTTGGCAGGTCGGTTAGGACATCTACTTTGTGCATGACACATGTCATTTTTCCAGCAATTGTTTATAGACAGATTATTTCACTTATAAATCACTGTATCACAATTCCAGTGGGTCAGAAGTTTACATACACTAAATTGACTGTGCCTTTAAACAGCTTGGAAAATTCCAGAAAATGATGTCATGGCGTTAGAAGCTTCTGATGGGCTAATTGACATCATTTGAGTCAATTGGAGGTGTACCTGTGAGTGTATTTCAAGGCCTACCTTCAAACCCAGTTCCTTTTTGCTTGACATCATGGGAAAATCAAAAGAAATCAGCCAAGACCTCAGAAAAATAAATTGTAGTACTCCACAAGTCTGGTTCATCCTTGGGAGCAATTTCCAAATGCCTGAAGGTACCACATTCATCTGTACAAACAATAGTACGCAAGTATAAACACCATGGGACCACGCAGCCATCATACCGCTCAGGAAGGAGATGCATTCTGTCTCCTAGAGATGAACGTACTTTGGTGCGAATAGTGCAAATCAATCCCAGAACAACAGCAAAGGACCTTGTGAAGATACAGGTACAAAAGTATCTATATCCACAGTAAAACGAGTCCTATATCGACATAACCTGAAAGGCCGCTCAGCAAGGAAGAAACCACTGCTCCAAAACCGCCATAAAAAAGCCAGACTATGGTTTGCAACTGCACATGGGGACAAAGATTGTACTTTTTGGAGAAATGTCCCCTGGTCTGATGAAACAAAAATAGAATTGTTTGGCCATAATGACCATCGTTATGTTTGGAGGAAAAAGGGAGAGGCTTGCAAGCCGAAGAATATCATCCCAACCGTTAAGCACGGGGGTGGCAGCATCATGTTGTGGGGGTGCTTTGCTGCAGGAGGGATTGGTGCACTTCACCAAATAGATGGCATCATGAGGTAGGAAAATTATGTGGATATATTGAAGCAACATCTCAAGACATCAGAGAGGACGTTAAAGCTTGCTCGCAAATGGGTCTTCCAAATGGACAATGACCCCAAGCATACATCCAAAGTTGTGGCAAAATGGCTTAAGGACAACAAAGTCAAGGTATTAGAGTGGCCATCACAAAGCCCTGACCTCAATCCCCATCGAAAATTTGTGGGTGGAACTGAAAAAGCGTGTGCGAGCAAGGAGGCTTACAAACCTGACTCAGTTACACCAGCTCTGTCAGGAGGAATCAGACAAAATTCACCCAACTTATTGTGGGAAGCTTGTGGAAGGCTACCCAAAACGTTTGACCCAAGTTAAACAATTGAATGGCAATGCTACCAAATAGTAATTGAGTGTATGTAAACTTCTGACCCACTGGGAATGTGATGAAAGAAATAAAAGCTGAAATAAATCATTCTCTCTACTATTATTTTGACATTTCACATTCTTAAAATAAAGTGGTGATCCAAACTGACATAAGACAGGGAATTTTACATTTTTAAATGTCAGGAATTGTGAAAAACTGAGTTTAAATGTATTTGTCTAAGGTGTATGTAAACTTCCAACTTCAACTGTATATATTTCTACACTATGAGGTTCGAATAATCCTGTGAAATTGTGAAAATTTGGATATTGCCCCTTTATTGTAAGAGCTGTTTGAAAATACGTTTTGGTGGGAACATCACCAGACGGTAAATTAGTTAATAGACCAATAAGAAAGAGAGTTCCAAACCTCTCTGCCAATAACAGCTAGTTTTCAGTTTTCCTTACCCACTCAGACCCCTCCCAGACAGTCCTAGCAAAATTCTTGCTTGAGAAATGTTTCTTTGCTAAGAAGCTATTTTTTTTGTTGACAATTTTAAATTAAAACAATCACAGTAAGGTACTTAATTGTTACCAAGAAATGTTTTGATGTTGGAAAAAAAATGTCTGCATAGGACCTTTAATAAATAAAAACACATTGTCAAACCTAGATCTCTTGAGGAGAGATTGTATGACTGCTGTTCTTTAAACCTACTCGTTTAATAATCATCTGTCTCAGTAGTGGGCCATATTGGTGTGTAGTGCCACGAGGCTGGTAGGGAGTGAGGAGTGAGGAGTCTGTGATCACAGAGAGACATGACTACAGCTGAGACTGTCCAAGCCTTGGCTCGCCCCGCCCCTGTTTTGCATGTCTCATTTGAATATATTGAGTGGGCCATCTGTAAGCCATTTATCTCATTCAAAAAGCCGTTAGGACTGCTCTCTCCTCCCCCCGATCCTCCCTCCAGCCCTGTCAACACATACAAATCAACACATGCATTCACACATATGTATGCAAACACACTTATGCACATAAACACAAATAGATGCACGCAGACATACTTGAACAAACAACACACACATAGTCAGATGCTCCATCAACAAATACAAGCACACACAAGTCTGAGAACACTTTATATTTGTTATATCCCTTTCCACTATCCATCCTCCTTCCAACACTCAGAACAAATGATTCCAGACGGGTTCTTCGGCTGACCCCGTAGGAGAATGCTTTTTGGTTCCAGGTAGAACTCTTTTGGGTTCCATGTAGAACCCTCTGGGGAAAGGGTTCTATATGGAACTCAATATGGTTCTACCTGGAACCAAAAGGGTTCTACCTGGAACCGAAAAGGGTTTTTCAAAGTAGGGCTCTGCAAAGTATTGAATTAATTTGATTTCAAATGTATGTTTTAGTGTGATGTTCCAAATGCCTGTATCGCAAGAATTACGCTTCTTTCTTCTTCCGTTTTTATGAGCGTTTATGTATTTTTGGTCTCATCATCTTCGCTACTTCTATGCTGTTTCAACTCGCTAAGGTTTGGTCCAACTGAATCGGTCGATTCTCCTTCTAATGATGCCCTTTTTATGTCTCAACTCCCAAAATGTAGAACAGAGCAGACCCCACTAAAATGGGAGTATCAACAAACATGATTGTGGAAAATCTATGCTCAGTTTCTGTCTTGTGCGGCATTCCGTTACCACGTACCGCTAGCAGCATTTTAGCCACATACTGTTATGTGCTAGTTGTCTAGTCTGTGTTTTATAAATGTGCAATGAGCATAAAAATATGCATTTATATAAGGAATTGGCAATTCGTTCTCATTCGGAGAAATGAACATCTTCTTATCCAGGTTGGTCACTTGATTTCAACACCTAAACAAAGTGAACAAGCTGTGTGGTTCAAACAGTTGGAAACGGACAGGAGGGTGTATTCATAACAGTTTAACTGTTCTACCTTGTTAGCAAGCAAATAAATCCAAGTTGGCTAGACTTTAAATATAAAGATTAGCTGGCTGCTCAATAGCACATAGGCTTGTGCTTGAGAGATTGTTTATGAGACCTGTTTATGAGATGTCAACTCAATATCTATTCCACGTTGGTTCAACATAATTTCATTGAAATTACGTGGAAACAATGTTGATTCAACCAGTGTGTGCCCAGTGTGATGTTAATTTCTATAATGCCTGCTACCAGAAGTTGGTCATCATTAGTGGATGTCATGGTTCCACCTGCCACTAGAGGGCAGCAGAGACTGTCCTAGAGACATTAATGACGCTCAGGTGTGTCCTAATACTCATTATGATTTCCCTGTTAAAAGAGGTGTGTTTTCTGGTTTCCTTTGCAGAAACCTGAATTGTTTACCATGTGTGTTTGTTTCCTGAGTGAGTTTTTAAGACTTAGTGTTTATTATGCTACTGCGGCTACTGTTTATCAGTAAAGTATTTATGTTTATCCTTAACCACTGATTCCTCACCAGGTCTCTTCTCTGCACCAGGGTCCAACTTAACCACGTCACAGCAAGCTTCTGCCCAAACATGGACCCAGCAGAGATCACCCAGGTCAAGAATGTTGTAACCCACCAAGGTGCACTGC
This sequence comes from Salvelinus namaycush, assembly GCF_016432855.1. Lineage (NCBI taxonomy): Eukaryota > Metazoa > Chordata > Actinopteri > Salmoniformes > Salmonidae > Salvelinus > Salvelinus namaycush. Next base: position 38,020,505 of record NC_052318.1, on the reverse strand, counting down.
TGGGGCGGCAGCAAGGAACAACTCTCCCAAATATCAGAGACCCTCCGGGCACTTACCGACTCCCTCCAACCACAGTCCAACCTCAAGGAGCCAATGCCCAAGTCTCATCACCCAGTGCTACAGGTGTAGCTGTAGCTCCTCTAGGGAACCTGCACCGGGAACCCAAAATCCCAGCCCCCAAGCGGTATGACGGCCACCACCCTTCCCTCCCATCATCCATACGACTGTGCCATAGAACTCCTATCCTGGTTCCACACCTCCCCGGGGCTATCTGTACTCCCTCTCGACCCCTGAAGCAGCAGTCAGGGACAATTACATCTGGGAGTTGCTGGAGGCAGGTTTCATTCGCTTCTTCTTCATGGGTAAGAAGGATGGAAGCCTGCATCCTTGCATCGATTACAGAGGGCTGAACCCCCTTTCCCCCTACCCCTGATGTCTGCCGCCTTGGAGTTGGCCCAAGGGGCCCAATTTTTCACCAAACTGGACTTCCGCAACGCTAACAATCTGGTGAGAATCAGGGAGGGAGTTGAGTGGAAAACTGCCTTTAACACCCTAGTGGTCATTTAGTCATTGAGTCATGCCTTTCAGATTGTCGAACTCACCGGCAGTCTTTCAAGCATTGGTCAATGACATTCTTAGGGATATGTTGAATTGGTTCCTCATTGTTAACCTCTACAACATTCTGATCTTCTCCAAAACCCTTCCGGAACACATACTGCACGTCCGCCAAGTCCTGAGATATCTCTTGCAGAGTCAACTATATGTCAAGATAGAGAAGTGTGAGTTCCACATATCTCAAGTTTCCTTCCTGGGTCACATTATCTCTACCGCAGGCATCCAAATGGACCCTGTAAAGGTTGAGGCGGCATCCAACTGGCCCCGTTGAGGCGGCATCCAACTGGCCCCATCCCACCTCGCTCAAGCAGGTCCAGCTGTTCCTCGGGTTTGCCAATTTTTACAGACGTTTTAAACGCAACTTTGGTGCGGTGGCAGCGTCTCTCACTGTCCTAACCCGCGAGTCCGAGACCCATTTTTGCTGGACTCCCGAGGCTGACAGGGCAGTCATGGAGCTCAAGGGATGTTTCACCTCCGGACCATCCTCGTTCATCCTGATCCTACTCGTCCCTTTGTGGTAGAGGTGGAAGCCTCGGACACCGGAGCAGGGGCGGTCCTTTCACAGCGGAACTAGGAGGACAAGAAACTGCACCCATGCGCCTTTCTCTACAAGCGGTTCTCGCCAGCGGAATGCAACTACGATGTAGGCAATCGGGAGCTCTTAGCAGTTAAGTGGGCCCTTGAGGGGTGGAGATCATCTCATCCTTTTGTGATCTGAACGGATAATAATAACTTGGTCTCCACTCAAGAAGCAAGGAGGTTGAATGCTTGCCAGTCTAGGTGGGCTCTGTATTTTAACAGTTTCGATTTCACACTAGCCTATCGTCCAGGATCTAAGAATCAGAAAGCAGTCACCCTGTCCCGGCAACACAATGTCTCTAACGAGGAGAGGGACTCTGAGCCCATCATCCCCAGCTCCTGCATTGTGACCCATATGATATGGAGTATTGAGACCACGGTACGAAAAGCCCAGACCCAAGAACCTGACCCCGGCGTGGGTCCCAATAACAGACTTTATGTTCCGCAATCACTCCTCTAAATTAACTGGGCATCCAGGGGTTAATCGGACACTGGAGTTCCTGAGATGGAAATTCTGGTGGCCCAACATGATTGAGGGTGTGAGATCCTTTGTTGCGGCCTGTTACACCTGTGCCCAAGCAAGTCCTCACGACAGCGACCGGTGGGACCAGGTCCGGCTGGGGATGGGCAGAGGTTGGAGCAACCCAGCCGGCCCTGGTCCCACCTGTCCGTAGACTTTATCACAGGGTTACCTCCATCCCAAGGGTTACCTCCATCTCCATTACCTCTATCCTGGTGGTCGTTGATCAGTTCTCCAAGGCAGCTTACCCATGCCTTGGAGACATGATTTCCCATGTCTTTCGACTACACAGACTTCCCCAGGACATTGTCTCAGATCGTGGGCCCCAGTTCGTCGCATGGTATTGGAAGGCCTTCTGCTCCCTGTTGGGGGCGTCGGTGAGTCTCTCCTCAGGGTTCCACCTACAGTCTAATGGGCAAACTGAGCGGGCCAACCAGGAGCTAGAGAAGTTCCTCCGCTGTTTCGTCTCCACTCAGGCCAGCAAATGGAGCATTTTTTGGGGTCTGGGCCGAATATGCTCAAAACACACTGCCGAACTCGTCCACAGGACTGTCGCCATTTGATTGTCAAGAGGCTGAAGCAGGGGTGCCATCAGCCGAGGTGTTCATTCGATGATGTCGCTGCACCTGGATCAGAGCGCGATCCTCCTTGCTCCGCTCCTCTGCCCGACACCAACACCAGGCAAACCTTCACTTAACGCCTCTTTGGCTCCTCTGACCGGGTCAACGGGTGTGGCTCTCCACCCATAATCTTCCCTTAAAGGTTGACTCGAGGAAGCTCGCTCCACGCTACATAGGACCATTCAAGATCCTGAGTCGCATCAACCCGGTCACCTATCGTCTCCAGTTTCCCAGGTCTATCCTTCCATGTCTTCCTTCTCAAGATGGTAAGGACCAGTCCCTTCTCTCCCTCCACACCTGCCCCTCTGCACCCTCGACTTGTGGATGGCTGCCCAGCCTACCCTGTCCGCCGTTTGTTGGAGGCTCGTCGGTCCGAGGCATCCTGCAGTACCTGGTGGACTGGGAGGGCTACGGTCCCGAGGAGCAGGCGTGGGTGCTTGCCCGGGACATCCTGGATCTGGCACTTGTTCGGGACTACAACCAACTACATGGTGGTCGCCCTGGCTCCGCGGCTGGAGACGCTCCTAGAAGGGGGGGTACTGTCACCTGTCCACCTGTCACCAGAGAGCGGCAGGGATCATCCTGGAGACATTAATGACACTCAGTTGTGTCATAATACTCATCATGATTTCCCTGTTAAAAGAGGTGTGTTTTCTGGTTTCCTTTGCAGAAGCTTGAATTGTTTACCGTGTGCGTTTGTTTCCTGTGTGAGTTTTTGAGACTTAGTGTTTATTTTTTTTCCAGTGTACTGTGATCCTGTGGCTACTATTTATCAGTAAAGTATTTATGTTTATCCTTAACCACTGATTCCTCGCCTGGTCTCTTCTCTGCACCAGGGTCCAACCTCACCATGTCACAGTGGTTGTGCATGGTACTGGTTAAATTTGTAACAAAAGGGGCATTGAAAAGCCAGATCAGTGAAAAGCAAGTTAAACTATTTTTATAAAATAATGTAATTATTAGTGGGTCTTATGCTTGTGGAAGGCTTACAGTATATTTAGCCTAGATATAATTTGACAAGCCCTGAATTCATTTGATTATTGCTTACTGTTTGAAATGCAGTATATTGACCTTTATTTGTGCAACAAAGCTTATTTCGAGAAAACATAAAAAAAGCAAGATATATATTGTGAATCGCCCATAAGTTTGAAAAATTTGAGATCGGATTTTTAGGCCATATCGACCAGGCCTACTTCAACAGGTTCTCCTATGGCTGTGTTCCTCAACTGGCGGATGGTTTAATTTGATCCACCAAGTTTTCTAAGCAAAAAATATATTTACATAGACTGAGTGTACAAAACACTAGGAACACCTTCCTAAAATTCCCCACTTTTGTCCTTAGCAGAGCCTCCATTCGTCGGGGAATGGACTACAATGTGTCGAAAGCGTTCCACAGGGATGCTGGCCCCCTTTTGCCCTCAGAACAGCCTCAGGTCATCGGGGCATGGACACTACAAGGTGTCGAAAGCATTCCACAGGGATGCTGGCCCAATTTGACTCCAATGCTTCCCACAGTTGTGTCAAGTTGGCTGGACGTCCTTTGGTGGTGGACCATTCTTGATACACACGGAAAACTGTGAAAAACACAGCAGCGTTGCAGTTCTTGACACACACCGGTGTGCCTGGCATCTGCTACCATACCTCGTTCAAAAGCATTTCATTTTCTTGTCTTGCCCATTCACCCTCTGAATGGCACAAATACACAATCCATGTCTCAATTGTCTCAAGGCTTTAAAATCTCCTCCCCTTCGTCTACACTGATTTGAAGTGGATTGCATTTTTTTATAATTTCTTTTTTCATTTTTGGACATAAGACCGTAAAAACAAAGTTATTTTAATTAGAAATCTGTTCCAAAGTATTCCCACTTATAATAGAGAGACACATTTGATCATATACAAATGCAAGCAAGGTTTGAAATGATTATGATCAAATATTATATCTGTTTGGGCTTCTTTTTTAAATTTGCAGTCTGCAAATGATTTGTAATTACGTTCCTACCCCCCGTCCGGTCAAGATAAAAATCGGCCCGCGGCTGAATCTAGTTGATGATCCCTGTCCTATGCTGCCAGCCAAAGAACCCTTTCAGGTTCTAGATAGAACATAAAGTGCTAAGAGCGGAGTAGCACATTTCTACCACCTTTTTTCCTCTTTTCTGTTGATCATTTTTACTCATTATACTCAGTGATCTCTCATCCTTCAATCCTTCAGCTGGATGTGTGGATGTCTGTCCGGCAATCCATCACCAGCCTTATACACTATGCTGGACATTGTTTTTATATCCTCCTCACGTCAGTCTGACAAGTGATTCCTGGGTCCCTCTCTCCAGCCCCGCTCTCCCTGGAGCCACTGGGACTACAGCGACCTCTCAGCGCTGACCATAAAAGCACTATTACAGGAGTAATGACCAAATTTAACAGCTTGCTTCAGCACACCTGGGTTCCAGACAGGGCCGTATCTCTCCTCCCACAGTCCCACACCTCTGCCGAGCAGTGAGGCACCCGACCACTGAACCAGAACTTCACTGACAGGGTCAATATCACCATGGAGGGAGAGGGTTGTTTCTTCTGAAGACGCGGTATAGATTTTGCAGGTTCTCATTCGCGCCTGCATGTAGGGCCAGAGGGGCTTGAGGAGAGGGAGAGAATGAGAGAAGCTCTTCAAGTTAACCCTCACTCCAGACTGAGAGGGAACTAGGCAGCAGATACTATGGGGTTTAGGGAATGTAGGTGTAGGTCAATGAAGTCATTCATCTGTTCCAATGCTTTTCTGTGTGTAGTCGGAGAAGAAGTAGATATTTTACTTTGAATATATTGGGAAATATTATACACTTGACTATGGTTCGTTCGTAAAAAATGAAATACAAATGACAATAAAACCTGTGTATGCTAGCAGCCAACAATCTGTGGTACAAAACACGCAGTTATGAATAGAGAGGTGGGGATGTAGCGGCAGAGGGAGAGGGAGACAGAAAGGGAAAGAGAGAGGGAGGAGGAGCGGTTGATTCTTTAAAGCCTCTAAAGCCCTTCTACCACAGGCGAAGAGAGCGGAGGATAATGGAGCAGACTGATGTCAGTGAGTGGCGGATTCTCTGATACCCAGGCAGACAGGCAGCAGAGCCTCAGCCTGGAGGCAGCACAGCCTGGGGGCATCAAGGCCAGAGGTCCTCCTTCAGCCCCCACTAAGCTAATGTGCTAATCTGTTTTCTCCAGCACGCCCCACAGCTATCTATAGCCATGTGTGAGGCCTACAAAATGCTCCTTTACTGAAATGGGTTAATTGGTCACACTATCGGGACAGGGACAGTAACCCGATAGATAACGTCCACTCTCATCATGACCATGTAGATATGCAAGGTATCCTGCTCCATTTAGCAGACTATCATCTAAGATGATATGAAGGATAAATTCGGTCTTCATAAAAATAAAGACATAATAGTTCTGCTTTCAGCATACCGTATCATTAAATGAAAACAGATTTTTCTTTGAGTCTTTGTGGATAACTCCTGGATATCAAGGAAAAAACTCATAGCAAACATGACAGATGAGCATTATTCATTGATCGTTGGTTCTTCGCCCTCCCTGAGAGCCAGTGTGTGACAGGCAGAGGTTGGTGAGTGCAGGTGCTGAGAGAGAGAGATAAATATATAGATAGAGAGAGAGAAGGAAGGCAATAAGGGCCTTCTACAACATCAAAAAGAACATAAAACTTGACATCCCAATTAGGATCTGGCTAAAAATACTTCAGTCAGTTATAGATCCCATTGCCCTCTATGGTTGTGAGGTCTGTGGTCCACTCACCAACCAAAAAATCCCAAAATGGCACAAACACTCAATTGAGACTGCGTGCAGAATTCTGCAAAAATAAACTTAGTGTACAACGCAAAATCAGAAGCAGAATATGGACTATACCCTACCAAAATCCAGAAAAGAGCTGTTAAGTTCTATAACCACCTAAAAGGAAGTGATGCCCACACTCTCTACCACAAAGCCCTCACCTACAGAGAGATGAACCAGCCAGCTGGTTCTTGGACTCTGTTCACAAACAGACCCCACAGAGCCCCAGGACAGCAACACAATTAGACCCAACCAAATTATGAGAACACAAAAATAGTATCTGACACACTGGAAAGAATCAACCAAAAAACAGAGCCAATTGGAATGCTTTCTGTCCCTACACAGAGAATACACAGTGGCAGAATACCTGACCACTGTGACTGACTCAAAATGAAGAAAATCCTTGACTATGTACAGACTCAGTGAGCATAGCCTTGCTATTGAGAGAGGTCGCCATAAGCAGACCTGGCTCTCGAGAGAAGACAGGCTATGTGCACACTGCCCACAAAATGAAGTGGAAACTGAGCTGCATTTTCTAACCTCCTGCCAAATGTATGACCACATTAGCGGTACATATTTCCCTCAGATCACACAGACCCACAAAGAATTTGAAAACAAATCTAACATTGATAAGCTCCCCTATCTGTTAGGCGAAATACCGCAGTGTGCAATCACAGCAGCAAGATTTGTGGTCCGTTGCCATGAGAAAAGGGCAACCAGTTGAGCACAAACAACACTGTAAATACCACCAACATTCATCTGTTTGTTTATCTTCCCCTACTATTCGAACTACAACTATTTGCACATTGATAAAATACTGTACATATCTGATATAACACTTCAAATGTCTTTATCTTTTTTAAACCTTTTTCAGTGCAATGTTTACTGTTAAATTCTAATAGTCTGTTGTTGATTTGTTTTGTGTCTTCTTATTTTTTATATTGTTTATTTCATGTAAACACATTTGCCATGCCAATGAAGTCCCTTTGAATTGAATTGAGAGAGAAAGAGAGAAAAACAGACAGATAGAGAGAACGGGGAAGAGAGCGGGGGAGTTTGGTAAGTGCTAATGGAGCTAAGCAGGAGAGCAGCTGATCACAGCACTGAGACCCTGTCAACGTCACCTCGCCTTGCCCTGATGCTCTGGGGTTGTTCTACGCCTTGTGACTAAGACAGATGCTCATGAAAAAACACATCTCATATCCAGCTCTGGGGCCCTCTCTGCTCCCTATTCAAGCCTCCTGCAGTCCTATTGCCTGCCTCCGCCCCATGCAGACACCTGCAGTCCTCCCGGGCAATGCATCACCCACCAGGGTGGGAGTAGAGGGCAGGCCTGAGCTCCTCGCAGCTCTACCCTGCCTGGGGTTGCCTGGGGCTGGCTGCCTGGGCAGGGCACATGTCTGTACTGTGCAGCATGGATCACCCCCCTTCAACAACACTGAGATATGGAGCCAAGCACAAAATCTGACACAAGAGAACACAGTGCAATTCTCTCTGCTTTCAAGATACAAATATGTCCTTCCTGTATTTCTACAGAAAACATAATAATCCAACCTTTTAATCTGATTATTTTACATTGAAATATCCGTTGTTTAAAGATCTAAAGCACACCGCGAATCTCTCTGCATAGAAGAATCTCCAGTTTCCATTCCCATTCAACTCTTGAAGAAGTATCAAGATAGACATCCTTACTCCTTCATATATTCATGAACTGACATATTAGAAGTTATTAGTGTTGTAATTAAGTGACCATTCATCTGCTTGAGTGGCAGGTTAATCTCCAAATTACTAAATAACTTCACATTAAATATTGTACAAATTGCTTGAGTAGTAGAAGTCCATCGCAGATCAAATATAGGGAGGGAAAAAGTATAATTACTTTAAAAGTAAATTATCTTTTATGGGATGGTACTTATCAAACGTTATGTAGTGCTGGCTGCCAATTATTAAAATCTTAATCAAATATAGATGGTCCTCTTAATTAAATTAGTCCAGGTCATCAGAGTCCTTTGGATAGTGAGACATGATGACACATATTTGATAACTGAAATATATGTGGTTCCAAGGTCCTTAACAGTATCTGGCTGGTTTATAGGGCCATGATGAAGTGTGGTTCATCAGGTAAAGATGGGAGTTGGATTGATCACTGATGTCTAACCGTTGGGTCAAACTGATAAGGTTTCACTATGGCAAGCAAGACTTCCTTTTAGCATTTTGAGTCTTTTTTTCTCCCTCTGCTCTTCTGTCTTTCTGCGCAGTGTTTGTCCACACAGCTCTGTCAATGCAGATGTAACATTTGTCATGTCAATAAAGCTAGTTGCAGAGCATTGATCAGCTCAGGCCCTTGGTTCCCACGGGGGGCTCCTGAGAAAGCAGGAGGTAGTGATTCGCCAACCCCAGATAGTATCAGTGGCCCTGTGATAACCACTCCTGTGTCTCTCCGTGGCCTGCTCCATACAGCACTGCTGCTGCTCCCTGGAGATAGAGCCTGATAACACTGACCCTGCCTGTCTGACCTGACATCCCCACTCAGCTGCCTGCAGCCAGGGGACCATCCCCACACAACCTGGTCTCAGGGCATTTAGTAGGATTTGGTACGTAAATTTGTTTGCGCCATCGCGTATGATATATTATGTTACGTTAGGGTACATTATGAATGGAATAGCAGTAGAATTTACAGGGAGAATTTACATTGGTGGTTAGGAGAACTAACGAGGAGGTTAGGAGAATTTACGTAAAAGGTTAGTAGAATTAGGTTAGGGTTAGGAAAACGGTTAGGGGAAGGGTAGCTAAAAATGCTACAGTTGAACCCGAAGCAACTCGAACAGGAAATCTTTGGATTGTTAAATGGTCGCGATATACGTGCACCCATCCTCCCCAACCAGCCTCCCTACTTTCGTTTCTGTCTAAAGTAGCTATACCATTAGTACATATGTTTTGGAGGTTCACAAAAATATGTATAGTATGCTTTGTATGGCTCTGAGACCAGGCTGCCCAACAGCAACACAGGTCAGGGGGGGAGAGGGGTTCCGCTGGGAGGGTGTGGGAGTACAGGTGGGGTACGTGAGTGGTGATTCTGTATAGGCTCTGTCCACTCTATGCTCAGAAATGACTGAACTCGGATGACCTGACAACATGACGACAAGATGGCCTTTACTCTGAATGCGGATGTAGTGTTCCCCCCTCTAATCCTGTCCTGGCTGCTAGGTGCAGATTGATCAAACAAAATATTCAATGTCTTCTCTACTCAGGATGTTCATGCCTGTTTCTCTTTCTGGGTAGAAAAGAAAGACATCTTTGTCAGCTGAACAAAGTGTCCTTTTTTTGAGAAAGGGAGAAAATCAATGGCTATCTCCAATCTGTGGAGACACAATCAATTCTTCTTGGGTCTTATCCCCTCAATGGAGATGAAGGGACATAATGGAATATGGTCATTTCAGGGTTAGAGGAGACTTTGTGAGAGGGCCCTTAGATGAGGTGCTTGTGCTGTACACCTCCTCCTGTATTATGGCTGCTATTGATTTCTCTCACCCTGGGTGAGTACATGAATCGCTGTGCTCTTTCACACACAGAGACAGGAGGCAAATCAGGACCGCATGGATGCTCACTTGCTGCCTCTAGTTGAGTGGATGAGACTTTGAGGAGTAAATACATTTGACCTCTCAGTCTCTCTGCCTTCTCTTGGTGGATCACATTATACAATGGCAAAAGCCGGTCCATCCCTTACTTAGGCCAATATTGTCCACTTCCATAAAGCTTCAACTCATAAAATGAACCACTGTTAATTTTATGAGCTGAAGAATGGTGCATGGTCTTAAATGGTAGGGCTCTCTTTTCTTAGCACTTCATGTTTACAAGCACATAAGTGTAAATTGCTAAATCTTCATTGTGCTTCAGAGCCATGGCGCTAGTTCAATTACCCTGAAAGAATGTAATGCCACAGTGCATAAGTGTTTCAGGAGGTAGAAATAAAATACAATAGTGAAGAATCCATTGGCTGCATTGTAAAGCACTATAATGACGCCTTAGTTTTGCAAATTAAAGAAATTGCCTGCGGGCTTCACATAAAATTGAGACTCGAAGCAATTTCATGACTTGCTAATTTTCCTAATTTAATACCTGTGACGTGCTTAATTAATTGAGGTTTATAAAAAGAAAAAGAAAAAAACTGAGACTAGAATTTTAACTAGAAATTAGTCTATGAATAGAATATTTAGCTATTAGTGCTGTTGTGGTTATAGTACAGTGATTTACAATGTAAGAAGAGAATCAATAGCATGTTAACAAATAAATGTGAGGACTTTGATGAACACGGCCATGGTTTTATTGACCGTGCCAGACTAGCCTGAGTCATATTGTACACATTAAGTTGGAGCAGTTGATTGCATCCAGAGGAATAATAGGTTATGCACTACAGATCACAATGGGTTTTGTAAAGCTTAATTCCTTATCCCTGATTAAAGTCCCCTAAACTCAGCCACAAGAGCCATAAGTTAGCAAATAATTCCTCACAGCAGTAATTGGTGGACTGATTAAGTGGTGCTGGAATGTCTGCCACGCAGCAATACCATTTGTACTGTACACTGGTGGGGAATAAGTAAAGTTACTCAAACAAGGTTGTATGAAAGACGACAAAATGTAACCCTGATTTCACTATGGATGCTTCAACGTTCGTATGGCAGAGTGGAGGGTGGGGGAGATAGCAAACAGATAGAGCGGCAGCAATTGAAATGCATGTGGCATTCAGTCTATCATTTCCTCAACAAGGCAGTGGCCACATGCTCCGTCATCATAATAGCAAATGAATAATAAAATAGCATTTAGAATAATGCTCTGACCAGAATGAGCCCCATATCAAGTGCACAAAGCATGTATAATTTGTTATTGCGCTGAAGATGCAACAAAATATAAAACACTGAATGTATCAAACAACCCAATTAATGAATTAATGAAATTGTTTTCAGGGGTGACAAATTCAACATTTGACCGATGATGAATTCTCGCCATTTCCTGATTTGTTCTGTGAAATACAGGCCAAGTTAATCTTGTGGCACGCCACAAGCAATTGTCAAAGCCATGAAAAGATGATTGGGGATGGGAAATGAATATCGACAGAGCAGATAGAAGAGACGGCATAAACATTGATGAATAAACTATGAACATAAACAGCATAGAGGGCCTTGGTTCTGACATCAATACAAGACTACATAAACACAATATTTTTTAATTGAATCTGCATTCATGGAAGAGATCCAAGCTGCCATTCAACCGATAATCTACATATTTCTTCGATATAAGATGAAAGAAACATCGACAGTAACGAGGCTCTCTGTAGGGAATGAATAAGACGTAAAACCTGGCTTTTATTTTCCAGTTTACTCCCTCAACAGCAAAAGTGGTGTTTCTAAGTATTGTGTTTCAGTCCCAGGATTAACAGGCTTCTGTTCTGCTGTTTGTTGTTTACTCTCCTGTAATTTGATATACCTTTGCCTCCACACTCAATACACTGTTTCATTATTACATTTTCTTTATCTATTTTCTTAATTCCCCGTTTGATTGAAGCCTAGATAATCCATGATTGGCATGACATGGCTTGTATTTGTCACAGTAGCATCTCTAAAGCGTTAACATGTTGAATCGGGTGGAGTACATTCCTGCAGTAATTTGGTCTAATGTGTACCGTTTTCATAATGCTTCATTGCAACCACTGGTGTGTTTCAACCAGACTCTGTCATGAGACTCTGTTAGCTGAGTGGTATACCAATGTCTAGTTTGTCTAGTTATATCAACACGCCTGGTGGCCTTGGACCTAGGACCAGATCTGGTCAACATGAGGTCCACAGACACTGAGGGTCAGAGAAACATTCCACCAACTTCAAATGATACATGTTGTTCTTTCCTTTTTATTTTGTCCCCAAAGCGGTAGAGTGGAGGAAACACATCGAGTCAATAGGTAAATCCACCATCTTGCCCCAAAAACACAGAATCATATAATAAATTGATTGAAAAAATATGAAACAAGTGGCTTGCCCTGGGGCCACAGGCCCTCCAAATCCATCAGGGCATGTTTTTAAGAAGGTCACTTTCTTCCCCTTTAAATCAGCGACCGGGCGAGAAATGAGCAGCTGACTTTGAATTTAGAGTGTTCATTAATACGATATTATGTCAAATCGCTGCCATGATTCAACTCTGCATTTGGCTCTGATTCAAGGATTTGTGCACGGGGTGGATATGATGACAGTATTGGCGAAGTTTGTACAGGACGTGGAGGGAGGTCCTCTATATACAAGTCCTCTATATACATATTATGTAATTCAGGACCCAAAAGTGTGTGCCCACTGGCCAGGTCTGGCAGCAAGATAGGAGCAGCTAGTAGTGGCTGAAAATGTGTAGTGGTGCCTCCTGTCTGAAAACACATCATGAGAGAGAGAGGAAGAGAGAAAGAAAGAAAGGGAAAGAAAGAAAGAGAGATCTTGGGAACAGGAGAGTCAGTGATTCAGAGAGAGTCAAAGAAACGGAGAGAGAGGGAAAATGAGTCGTGGGACCATCTGTCAGTGGTGGTGATGAATGGAAATGGACCTCTCAGCTCCCTCCTCAGCGCTACAGCCTTCCCCGCCACCCCGGCTGACATCTCTCTGATGCAACGTGTTTTGTAAATTCGTGGCAAATTACTCCGTCAGATGCTGCCGGCGCCTGTCCGTCACGCCAGAGGGAAGGGTGATGTCACACAGACAGGTGAGTGACAAGGACGAGCCAGGGGGGAACAAGACAGAAGGAGAGGAGTGAAAAGAGGAGGGGAGGGGGAAAAAGAGAGCAAAGGAGGAGAAAAGCCAGGGGCTCTTCTAGCCATGAATCCCCCTGGGCCGGGCAGTATCAGTCAATCTGGGGCTAATTCATGTCAGAGTGTGTATCCTATCTCCTTGAGAGGCCAGCAGAAGGTTGATAAAATTGAAGTGGAAATGAAGTTGGAGGCACCAGAGGATAGGCACAACAATGGTGAGGAGAAATGGGCTCGTCTCCCTAGTGCTCGCTTCCTCTCTCAGTGTATCCCTCTGACCTTGGTGCACGTCCTTGCCCTCAAACACTTTATAACCCACTCTCTCTCTCTTCCTTTTTTTTCTCAATTATACCTATTTTCAAAATCCAAAATGTTTGTAGATTTGGTAACTTATGGTTGTGGTATTGCATGCTCATTGGTTGGGGTATCCTTTTTGCCACTGAAACTAAAGTCAGTATAAAAAGGGAGAGAAAAGACCAAGAATTCCAGCAAATTCCATAAAATAGTACTCTACAAGGTGTCCAAAGTGTTCCACAGGGATGCTGGCCCATGTTGACTCCAATGCTTCCCACAGTTGCGTCAAGTTGTCTGGATGTTCTTTGGTGGTGGACCATTCTTGATACACACGGAAAACGGTTGAGCATGAAAAACACAGCAGCATTGCAGTTCTTGACACAAACTGGTGTGCCTGGCACCTACTACCATACCCCTTCACCCTCTGAATGGAACACATACACAATCCATGTCTCAAATGTCTCAAGGCTTAAAAATCCTTCTTTAACCTGTCTCCTCCCCTTCATCTACACTGATTGAAGTGGATTTAATAATCACAATAATCAATAATCACATGGATTCTTCTGGTCAGTCGATGTCATGGAAAGAGCCTGTGTCCTTAATGTTTTCTGCATTCAATGTATAATTATCTCTCATGTCAGCTTCCCCTCATCTCCTCATTGTTACGTTCATTGTTGGAATGAGACCAAGGTGCAGCGTGGTAGGTGCACATTTTAATTTATTAAATGAACACCAAAAAACAACTAAATACAAAACAAACGTAAAGTTCTGCAGGCTCCACAGCAGCTATGCAAAATCAAGATCCCACAACCTAAGGTGGGAAAAAAGGCTGCCTAAGTATGATCCCCAATCAGAGACAACGATAGACAGCTGCCTCTGATTGGGAACCATACCCGGCCAACGAAGAAGTAGAAAAACTAGAATGCCCACCCAAATCACACCCTGACCTAACCAAATAGAGAAATAAAAAGGCTCTCTAAGGTCAGGGCGTGACACTCATTCATTTTCATTTTGTCTTTTCTTTGTTAACTTTAGCAACATTTGGGTTTGCACAAGAGCAGAGACCCATGTTTGAGAATTCATGTTGAGAATTCATATGTTGGCCATGATTCTTTCTCCTGCATTGCACAATAATAAGAGAGAACTATACAAAGGCCTATAGGAGTGGCCTTATCAGTCTCCTCAGCTCATCTCACCTTGAGCCTAGCTGGCTTTGTTTGGGAGCCACAGAAAGTTGGGCTTGACAGTGGCCATGCAGGCTGGCATCTCCTCTGTCTGCAGATAACAGAGAGAGGCTGCAGAGAGGGAGAGAGAGAGGTGTGACCCGGCACAGCATCTTTGTGTGTCAGTCCTTCTACTTGGATCTCACGTTGGATGTAATATCCTCTCCAATCCTTTTTCAACACTGGGAAGCGTTTCGCCACATTATTGCCCTAAAAAAAAAGCTGCTGCTTCTCCCTTTGTAGTCTGAGCCTTTATTTATGAAGGTAAGAAAAAATCAATAGTGTTTCAGAACTCAATTCACCTGGTCTAGAAAAAGGCTATTGTGTGAACATGTGTGTGTGTGCGTGCGCACACGCTCATGCACTTGTGTGTGGGTTTGTTTGTGTTTGTTGTCATTCTATAGCTTCCCTGAGCAATCCCTGACATCATTTGGAGATTGTGTTGATAGGTATCCTTCCTTCCCTGTATAGGTTCAATGGAGATAATGTTGGTTATACAATGTGTGCGTTTGAATTCAAAGAGGCAAGGCCTTTGGGGAAAGCTCATGACACAAACAACTGAAAGTATTGTCACAGGTCAAAGATCAAAATATAACATTTTGTTTGTCCTTCCCTGTATACATTGAAGGTTCGTCTGTGCTGCTTTAGCTAGGAGCACATTAGAGGAGTACGCTTGTGCATCCCAGACCACAGTTGTTTATCAGTGTGGAGATGAAGATGGACAAAGCAAAAACTCTGGCAGGTAAACAACACACACCAATCCCACAATGCCTCTCACTCTAACACTCATCACCCCTCATAGTTAACCCTACTGCTACCCAGAGACGTGCATCTTAATATTGCCATCATGAAGCCAAAGTATACCGTAAGAATAAGAATTTGCATGATTTCTTCTCTGGTAATGCAGACGATAACAAAATGTCACACCCTGATCAGTTTCACCTGTCCTCGTTATTGTCTCCACCCCCTCCAGGTGTCGCTTGTTTTCCCCAGTGTATTTATCCCTGTGTTTCCTGTCTCTCTGTGCCAGTTTGTCTTGTATGTTTCCAAGTCAACCAGTGGTTTTTCTGTTCTCCTGCTTTTTGGATTCTCCTTTTTCTAGTCCTCCCGGTTTTGACCGTTACCTGTTTCTGGACTTTGCACCCGCCTGCCTGACCATTCTGCCTCCCTTGACCACGAGCCTGTCTGCCACTCTGTACCTCCTGGACTCTGATCTGGTTTTGACCTTTTTGCCTGTTCACGACCATTCTCTTGCCTACCCCTTTGGATTAATAAACATTGCAAGACTCCAACCATCTGCCTCCTGTGTCTGCATTTGGGTCTCACCTTGCGCCTTGATACAAAATATAAATCAAATGTTAGACTAACAATGAAATGGCAACTTATGGGTCCTTTTCCAACAATGCAGAGTTAAAGATAAAATAAAATAAAAATATATAAACAGTGACACGAGGAATTAATACACGTGAATAACGAATAACAGTAATGAGTACAAGTAACATGGGTATACAGTATACAGGAAGTACCAGTATCGAGTCGATGTGCAGGGGTACGAGGTAATTGAGATAGCGATGTACATATAGGTAAGGGTAAAGTGACTAGGCAACAGGATTGATAATAGACAGTAGCAATTCAAGCAAACAAATTTGACAACTATTATAAATCAATACCAAGCATTTATTGAATATATATAAACAATACTTTATGAACGTGAGCACAGTAAAAAATAAATACATTCCAAACAGTCAACATAGTACTGTAGCTTGTATAAAATTGATTTATTTTGACATTTACAGTTGCTATCTCAAAGGGCAGCACTCCCTACTTCTTCCGTGTGTACACATTCCACTGTTTCTCAGTCGTCTCCACCTAAAACCATGCAAACGTTATTACTTGTTTTTCAAGAAAAATGTCAGATTTTTCTTGCCGGGTTCCCTCTAGCTAGTCAGGTAATTGAATTGTCTCAGGGAAAGCTGTGAGCTGACTTGTTCTAATAACCTTTCTATATTCAGTTTAATAAGTGCCATAAATTGCCATTTGTCTCACCGGGTAGGCCATAGGTTGAAAGGGGAAATGCAATATTGTAAATTTAAGACTTTCAGTGGATTTAATCAACAATATCTTTCCCCTCTAGCCCATTTCAGCTAGCTGTTTAACACCTTGGACACAGTGCTGCCACTCATTGGATAATTCATTTCTACATGAAGACGTACGATAGCTCTGGCAGACAGAGGGAAACACTTCAAATGCGGAACATTATCCATTGTCCTGGTAGGTGATTCCATTCCATAAAAGGCTGGATAAACATGCTAAGATCGTTACATTGCTGTGAGGAGTCATGGTCACTCACTATCCCTTCGGAGGGCACAGCACTTTATGAACATAATCCAACAAAACGTATTACAGTTTAATAACCTGACAGATTCTGTTCAAATTCTGTCACAAAAAAAGCAAATTAAGTGAAAAAAATAACAGTAAAGGTGAAAGAGAGATGTGAAGGGAGGAGAGATGAGATGAAGGTGAGATGGGTAGATGATATCTGTATGGCCTTGGATGCTATCTGATGGCTGTCTAGTCTTGCACACGCCATCATCCAGATCTTTGGGAGAAACAGATACTGAGTTAGAAGTAGGGGGAATTGCACCACAAGCACCATAATCACTGTCTGTTGTATGAGTTCAGAGGTAGGCTACCTGTGAATAGCGAAGTAGAAAATGATGGGAGAGAAGGTAATCCTGATACAGCAGAGAAACAGTGAAAGACAGATGGACCATTAGCTTTCCATTAAAAAAACAACTAACGTCAAGATCGTCTGATATTACTTGTCTGGCATTTTAGTTTATGGTCCCGATATCACAGTAAAGTATATCCCAGTAAAGTAAAGTACTTTTGTTGTTACTGGAGCTTGTGAAAGTGCAACGCAGTATCATGATTTAAACATAGTACAGTAGACTACAGTCCTCTCTCTGCTGCTTACACTCATAATCCTAAAAGATGAGAAAAAGCGTTCATTCGTTTCAACTCCAGGACACACACAGAGGTACTCAGAATCTCATTGATTGAAACGTTCTTTCCCATATATTCTGTGAATAGATTCAAACAGTACTCGAGGGAAGGTCTAAAAAAGGGGAAAGGGGATTAAATGGAGGAGAGTGACGGAGAAAGTAAAAGATGGAGAAATAGAGAGAATGAGTAGAGGTGAAGAAGGGGGGTATGTCAGCGGCAGGTGAAGAGAGGGGGAGCAGATGGCGAGGTCGGGGGCTCCTCGCGGTACATAATGTGCCCACAGACCAGTAGTGGCGATGTCTAAATTCATCTGATCTGCCCACCTTTGATATTCAAGAGGATTACACCTTGTGTTCAAACACAGTGGGCTGAATGGACGGGGATGAAAAGTGACACAGAGCAGAATAGAATTAGCGGCTGCTTAAGGACTTCTTCATTCATTGTTAACTCCTTGCAGCTCATTAAGCTTAATCCTTATTAGACTGTGAGTAACCAGGTCTGAATGGGCCGGTAAAGGCTAGGGAGACATGTGTCCCCATTGTAGGGCTAGGGGGTTAATCCTGCCCCCATGGTGGGGCTGGAGTTGGGGGAAAGAGAAAGGAGGCAGAGGGAGTCCATCCGTCACCCCCCTCCTCTCCATGGAGGTCTCTGGAGAAAGGAGAGAGGGGCTCCCAGTCCCAGGCTCTGGGCTGGCTGCCTGGCGACAGGCCTGAGGTACAGCCTTCTTTTGTTCCTCAGCCTGGCAGCACTCTCTCTTCTCCTCTCCAGCCAGACACACACAGCCTGGCTCGTGGGGCCACGCCAGGGTGAGAATGATGTACATGCCTTTAGGCTATCAATGTTTAGACACAAAGGATTAATAGGGAAACTAAACGGCTCCTCTTTCTGAGCTGGGGATCTTAGTGACTAGTCTGTTGACTGACATCATAGTATTCATTTGGTCAATATTCTATCAGAGGGTTGGTCTGAAACTTGGCTGGTCCTACAGAATGAAGCAAGGCACCAAATAGGCACATCCTTTAATGGGGTGCAGGGCACCAAAGAGTCGGTATAAAACACAACGTTTCCATCCTGCAAGGATCTCGTCAGGTCATTTCCCCAGTTGAGGGGGATTCCCCAGGATCCTTGCTTGATCCCAACATTGTGTTTATTAATGATGGTGCGTGGTGGAGCTTATGAGTGTGTGGGCTCTATTTCTTTTATACCAACTAATATCTATTCACAATAAACAGGGACGTTTGACTTCTTTATTCTCTCCACTGATCAAGAGCAACATTATTTATTACAGAGAAACACAATGTACACCTGACTGAGGCTGTCCATAAAATGAACTGTGTTAATGCTTTAAATACTACCGTTTACAAACAATTAGAGCCCTGACACACTCTTGCTCCAGTACAAAGACAGCTCAATGGTTTCGGTGCACTGTGCTGCTCCCAGTGGTTCAAGTAATACAGTGAAATTCATCCCATTTCCATTTAGATGAAGCTGGGAGATTGGACTTTTTTTCTATCCAATCCCTGAGTTAAGGAAGAGGCTCCCATTATCTAAGTGATAATTACCTACATTTACAGAGCAGCCAGACAATACTGTTAAAGGTCATTTGTGTTCCTTTTCTTTTTGTTCCCTAGGGGGAGTGAAAATGAAGAGCAGCCCTGGTCATGCCCAAGTGCTACTGCGTTAGGACGGGGAAGCGCCGCCAGGTA
This sequence comes from Salvelinus namaycush, assembly GCF_016432855.1. NCBI lineage: Eukaryota > Metazoa > Chordata > Actinopteri > Salmoniformes > Salmonidae > Salvelinus > Salvelinus namaycush. The sequence continues at coordinate 38,001,330 of NC_052318.1, read as the reverse complement.
CAGTGGAGAGGAGATGATTTGAGAGCTGATTTCTCTCTTCCTCCAACACTATACAGGGAGTGTCACACACTGAAGTTTGGCATCTGCCTGAGAGAGAGAGGGAGTGCAGAAAAAGAGAGAGGGATGTATGGGAGTGGATGAACCGATGAGCCTGCTGCAGTGGTTCACAAACTTTTCTGCACTGGGACCCACTTACAGCTTTTGAGTTTTGTTTTGGCCCATCAGGATCGGAGCGAAAATAAATGACTGTAACGGTTACCCACCATTTGGGAAACATTGGCCTTGCTGTATTGTATTCTTCAACACAAATACATTTGATGTGTAATAGAGTAAGCAATCAGCCTCTGTATTATCACGTCTATGATTGTAGCATGTGGTCTAACAGTCAGTGAGTGTATATGATTGGGATTCATTGTGGGAGACCCAATTTGCCTCTGGCAATGCACACCTGCAGTACAGCTTGGAGACAACAGATGCATGAACTGAACCTTCAAATTGTTATGCTCCATATGAATCTAATGAAGTCATTTAAAAAATCTACATCTCGATTCCTTTTCTTGTAGTTATGGCAGACCCACAATGATTCATCCTCTACTGTTAGTAGTAGAACCCATTTCTCCATAGAGGAGAAGGGATGGTTTATTACAATGTTGTAGACACTGCCAAACGCTGTTGTCATCACACAGTGTTGCTGTGCTGGCTGGGTGTTAATGATGGTTTACACTTTGACAGGAAGTGCATCCCTACTGTTGCTCCTCAGTGATGATGGCCATCTGGCCCTGAGCTCAACCCTCAGACTGTGTGTGTGTGTCTGTCTGTGTGTGTGTGTATGTGTGTTTGTGTGTGTGTGTTGCCCCCTTCCCTGGCTGCCCTCATAACGCCCCCCCCCCCCCCCCTCCCCTCCCCTCCCCTCCCCGGCAGCCAGTTAGCCCCATGTGGATCACTGTTGGGGCTGGCTCGTCCAATGTCCGCCTCGCCATGTCTCAACAGCAGCACCAGCAGTAAACTAGAAATTAGCACCTCTTGTCCCCTTGTAAATTACAGGGTGAAGAGTGTGGTACAGGCTTGCCTGCTGGGAGCTCTGACAGAGACCTGAGATGTAAGGTGGTGGGCTAGTCGAAAGAAAAGCACCTGCTTTCCACAGAGTAGCCTACACTTTCATCATGAAAGCAACCAACCACACATTACCTACCAGTAGTAGGTCAATCAATTCATCACTTTATATGCCGTACAGGTTCTATGTGGTACATAAATGTGTGAATTGAATCATGTACAGTATCAGTCAAAAGTTTGGACACAGTTACTCATTTAATTAAGGGTTTTTCTTTATTTGTACTATTTTCTACGACAGAAAGAATAATAGAATAATAGTGAAGACATAAAAACTATGAAATAACACATATGGAATCATGTAGTAACCAAAAAGGTGTTAAAAAAAATCAAAATATATTTTAGGTAGCCACCCTTTGCCTTGATGACAGCTTTGCACACTCTTGGCATTCTGTCAACTAGCTTCACCTGAAAGGTTTTTCCAACATTCTTGAAGGAGTTCCCACATATGCTGAGCGCTCGTTGGCTGCTTTTCCTCCACTTTACAGTCCAACTCATCCCAGGTCAGGTGATGTTGGAGGCCAGGTCATCTGATGCAGCACTCCATCACTCTCCTTATTGGTAAAATAGCCCTTACACAGCCTGAAGGTGTACTGGGTCATTGTCCCGTTGAAAAACAAATGATAGTCCCTCTAAGCGCAAACCAGATGGGATGGCGTATCACTGCAGAATGCTGTGGTAGCCATGCTGGTTAAGTGTGTCTTGACCTCTAAATAAATCACAGACAGTGTCACCAGCAAAGCAGCCCCACACCATCACACCTCCTTCTCCATGCATGACGGTGGGAACCATATATGCAAAGATCATCCGTTCACCTACTCTGCGTCTCACAAAGACACGGCGGTAGGAACCAAAAATCTCCAATTTGGACTCCAGACCAAAGGACAGATTTCCACCAGTCTAATGTCCATTGCTCGTGTTTCTTGGCCCAAGCAAGTCTCTTCTTCTTATTGGTGTCCTTTAGTAGTGGTTTCTTTAATGCAATTCGACCATGAAGACCTGATTCACACAGTCTCCTCTGAATTGTTGATGTTGAGATGTGTCTGTTACTCTGAAGCATTTATTTGGGGTGCCATTTCTGAGGCTGGTAACTCCAATGAACTTATCCTCTGCAGCAGAGGTAACTCTGGGTCTTCCATTCCTGTGGCGGTCCTCATGAGAGACAGTTTCATCATAGTGCTTGATGGTTTTTGCCACTGCACTTGAAGAAACTTTCAAAGTTCTTGAAATGTTCCAGCTTGACTGACCTTCATGTCTTAAAGTAATGATGAACTGTCGTTTCTTTTTGCTTATTTGAGCTGTTCTTGCCATAATATGGACTTGGTCTTTAACCAAATAGGACTATCTTCTGTATACCTCTCCTACCTTGTCACAACACAACTGATTGGCTCAAACGCATTAAGAAGGAAAGAAATTCCACAAATGAACTTTTAACAAGGCACACATGTCAATTGAAAAGCGTTCCAGGTGGCTACCTCATGAAGCTGGTTGAGAGAATGCCAAGTGTGTGCATAGCTGTCATAAAGGCAAAGGGTGGCTACTTTGAAGAATCTCAAATATAAAAAATATTAACACTTTTTTGGTTACTCCATATGGGTTTTTTCATCGTTTTGATATCTTCACTATTATTCTACAATGTAGAACATAGTCAAAATAAAGAAAAACCCTTGAATGAGTAGGTGTGTCCAAACTTTTGACTGGTACTGTATGTGCCATTTAGGTATATGCATAATATACACTTTTTCAAAAAATCCTCACCATACATATTTTATTGAGTCTAGTTTCATGTTAATCTCGATTAACCCAGGACCAATGTCTCGCGTAGTTGGTCAGCTGCTCGATGAAGTTCTGGGTCCATACATATTAAGAGAAGAGATGAAGAAATACTAAAACGAGGAGCGGAACCGGAACAATGAGCTCCACCCTCTCTCTTTGCAAGTTACGGTGTCACACCCTGACCTTAGAGTTCCTTATTAGTTTCTATGTTTGGTTAGGTCAGGGTGTGACTCGGGTGGGAAAGTCTATGTTTTCTATTTCTTTGTTTTTTGCCGTGTGTGTGTGTGTTGCCCAATCAGAGGCAGCTGTCTATCGTTGTCTCTGGTTGGAGATCATACATAAGTTGTCATTTTCCTTTTGGGTTTTGTGGGATCTTGTTTTCTGTTTAGTGTTTCTGCCTGACATAACTGTGTGCTTTCGTTTTCACGTTTGTTATTTTGTTTGAGTGTTTTTGGAATTTTAAAATCGTGAACACTTTCCACGCTGCGTCTTGGTCCACTCTTCATTCAACAAAGGAGAGCCGTAACATACGGGCCGAATATCCCTCCCCTTGCGAAATGCAAAAGATGCTAACACCTGCAAAATTGTGATTTGTCCAAATAACCAGTGACAAAAGAACAAACACCAGAACTACTGCTGCTCGTTATCCTATGCATCCCATTCAGTCCCTACAGATTCTCTCGGTTTACACACAGAATCTTTCCACGAGAGATTTGTTTCGTGTTAATACCATGCATTCCCTCATATCTACTGTTCATCTCCCAGCACTGTACCTCTGACAGAACTCTGTCTCTTTAAGACGCCCTGGTTGAGCCCTCAGCATGTTGATCTTCTTCTCTCAGATAAGAGGACTAAGAAACATGAACCCAATCCACACTATCTGCATCCCTCGGTGTCTGCACTCACCCTCCCCATGGTAACTTGCTTCCATCTAATGCCACAGTGATCTAGCTAGCTTGTCTAGCCCCAACATGCTCACACACATTGTGCCAAATCGTATCATGCAAATGAAGTCAGGCTCATTTGAAGTGCCCTGGGAGATCAGTGGTTTATCAGGAACATGTCTGCCAGAGCGCATGAGGATTGTTCATTCACACTGGGGAGCGCACAGGGAGCAACCCGCAGTCCTATTCACAGCTCGAAGGTCACCCAACACACAACACAGACATAAAATGCATACAAAAAAGGGCAGGAAGGAAGGCTACTGCTATTTGTCATACGCAGTTTCTCTGTTTCATAATTGTCAATGATTAATCATATTGACTTTTGATAAACTAATCCTTTTGTGGTAGGATGCTTTATATGTAACAAACCACCTCTGGCCAAATGAAGAATCAAGACACAAAAGTCATTTGGAACTGTTAGACAACCACCTCAAATACAACCACCTCAAACACAACCACCTCAAATACAACCACCTCAAACACAACCACCTCAAACACAACCACCTGAAACACAACCACTTCAAACACAACCACCTCAAATACAACCACCTCAAATACAACCACCTCAAATACAACCACCTCAAATACAACCACCTCAAACACAACCACCTCAAATACAACCACCTGAAACACAACCAACTGAAACACAACCACCTCAAAAACAACCACCTCAAAAACAACCACCTCAAACACAACCACTTCAAACACAACCACCTCAAATACAACCACCTCAAATACAACCACCTCAAATACAACCACCTGAAACACAACCACCTCAAATACAACCACCTGAAACACAACCAACTGAAACACAACCACCTCAAATACAACCACCTCAAATACAACCACCTCAAATACAACCACCTCAAATACAACCACCTCAAACACAACCACCTCAAATACAACCACCTGAAACACAACCAACTGAAACACAACCACCTCAAAAACAACCACCTCAAAAACAACCACCTCAAACACAACCACTTCAAACACAACCACCTCAAATACAACCACCTCAAATACAACCACCTCAAATACAACCACCTGAAACACAACCACCTCAAATACAACCACCTGAAACACAACCAACTGAAACACAACCACCTCAAAAACAACCACCTCAAAAACAACCACCTCAAACACAACCACTTCAAACACAACCACCTCAAATACAACCACCTCAAAAACAACCACCTCAAACACAACCACTTCAAACACAACCACCTCAAATACAACCACCTCAAATACAACCACCTCAAACACAACCACTTCAAACACAACCACCTCAAAAACAACCACCTCAAACACAACCACCTCAAAAACAACCACCTCAAAAACAACCACCTCAAACACAACCACTTCAAACACAACCACCTCAAATACAACCACCTCAAATACAACCACCTCAAATACAACCACTTCAAACACAACCACCTCAAACACAACCACCTCCAACACAACCACCTCAAATACAACCACTTCAAACACAACTACCTCAAATACAACCACCTCAAATACAACCACTTCAAACACAACCACCTCCAACACAACCACCTCAAATACAACCACTTCAAACACAACCACCTCAAAAACACAACCACCTCCAACACAACTACCTCAAACACGACCACCTCAAACACAACCACCTCAAATACAACCACCTCAAATACAACCACCTCAAACACAACCACCTCCAACACAACCACCTCAAATACAACCACTTCAAACACAACCACCTCAAACACAACCACTTCAAACACAACCACCTCAAACACAACCACCTCAAATACAACCACTTCAAACACAACCACCTCAAACACAACCACCTCCAACACAACTACCTCAAACACGACCACCTCAAACACAACCACCTCAAATACAACCACCTCAAATACAACCACCTCAAACACAACCACCTCAAACACAACCACCTCTAACACAATAACCTCAAACACAACCACTTCAAACACAACCACCTCAAACACAACCACCTCCAACACGACCACCTCAAACACGACCACCTCAAATACGACCACCTCAAATACAACCACTTCAAACACAACCACCTCCAACACAACCACCTCAAACATAACCACCTCAAATACAACCACCTCAAATACAACCACCTCAAATACAACCACCTCAAATACAGCCACCTTAAACACAATAACCTCAAACACAACCACCTCAAACACAACCACTTCAAACACAACCACGTCAAACACAACCGCCTCAAACACAACCGCCTTAAACACAATAAGCTCAAACACAACCACCTTAAACACAATAACCTCAAACACAACCACCTCAAACACAACCACTTCAAACACAACCACCTCAAACACAACCACCTCAAACACAACCACCTCAAATACAATAACCTCAAACACAACCACCTTAAACACAATAACCTCAAACACAACCACTTCAAACACAACCACCTCAAACACAACCACCTCAAACACAACCACCTCAAACACAACCACCTCAAACACAACCACCTCAAACACAACCACCTCAAATACAACCACCTCAAACACAACCACGTCAAACACAACCGCCTCAAACACAACCGCCTTAAACACAATAACCTCAAACACAACCACCTTAAACACAATAACCTCAAACACATCCACCTCAAACACAACCACCTTAAACACAATAACCTCAAACACAACCACCTCAAACACAACCACCTCAAACACAACCACCTCAAATACAACCACCTCAAACACAACCACCACAAATACAACCACCTCAAACACAACCACCTCAAAAACAACCACCTCAAAAACAACCACCTCAAACACAACCACTTCAAACACAACCACCTCAAATACAACCACCTCAAATACAACCACCTCAAACACAACCACTTCAAACACAACAACCTCAAATACAACCACCTCAAACACAACCACCTCAAACACAACCACCTCCAACACAACCACCTCCAACACAACCACCTCAAATACAACCACTTCAAACACAACCACCTCAAACACAACCACCTCCAACACAACCGCCTCAAACACAACCGCCTTAAACACAATAACCTCAAACACAACCACCTTAAACACAATAATCTCAAACACATCCACCTCAAACACAACCACCTTAAACACAATAACCTCAAACACAACCACCTCAAACACAACCACCTCAAACACAACCACCTCAAATACAACCACCTCAAACACAACCACCACAAATACAACCACCTCAAACACAACCACCTCAAAAACAACCACCTCAAAAACAACCACCTCAAACACAACCACTTCAAACACAACCACCTCAAATACAACCACCTCAAATACAACCACCTCAAACACAACCACTTCAAACACAACAACCTCAAATACAACCACCTCAAACACAACCACCTCAAACACAACCACCTCCAACACAACCACCTCCAACACAACCACCTCAAATACAACCACTTCAAACACAACCACCTCAAACACAACCACCTCCAACACAACCACCTCCAACACAACCACCTCAAATACAACCACTTCAAACACAACCACCTCAAACACAACCACCTCAAACACAACCACCTCAAACACAACCACCTCAAACACAACCACCTCCAACACAACCACCTCCAACACAACCACCTCAAATACAACCACCTCAAATACAACCACCTCAAACACAACCACCTCAAACACAACCACCTCAAACACAACCACCTCCAACACAACCACCTCAAATACAACCACCTCCAACACAACCACCTCAAACACAACCACCTCAAACACAACCACCTCCAACACAACTACCTCAAATACAACCACTTCAAATACAACCACCTCAAAAACAACCACCTCAAATACAACCACTTCAAACACAACCACCTCAAACACAACCACCTCCAACACAACCACCTCAAATACAACCACTTCAAACACAACCACCTCAAACACAACCACCTCAAAAACAACCACCTCAAATACAACCACCTTAAACACAAAAACCTCAAACACAACCACCTCAAACACAACCACTTCAAACACAACCACCTCAAATACAACCACCTCAAACACAACCACCTCAAAAACAACCACCTCAAATACAACCACTTCAAACACAACCACCTCAAACACAACCACCTCAAATACAACCACTTCAAACACAACCACCTCAAACACAACCACCTCAAATACAACCACTTCAAACACAACCACCTCAAATACAACCACCTCAAACACAACCACCTCAAATACAACCACTTCAAACACAACCACCTCAAACACAACCACCTCAAACACAACCACCTCAAACACAACCACCTCAAACACAACCACCTCCAACACAACCACCTCAAATACAACCACTTCAAACACAACCACCTCAAACACAACCACCTCAAAAACAACCACCTCAAATACAACCACCTTAAACACAAAAACGTCAAACACAACCACCTCAAACACAACCACTTCAAACACAACCACCTCAAATACAACCACCTCAAACACAACCACCTCAAAAACAACCACCTCAAATACAACCACTTCAAACACAACCACCTCAAACACAACCACCTCAAATACAACCACTTCAAACACAACCACCTCAAACACAACCACCTCAAATACAACCACTTCAAACACAACCACCTCAAATACAACCACCTCAAACACAACCACCTCAAATACAACCACTTCAAACACAACCACCTCAAACACAACCACCTCAAATACAACCACTTCAAACACAACCACCTCAAACACAACCACCTCTAACACAACCACCTCAAATACAACCACCTCAAATACAACTACCTCAAACACGACCACCTCAAACACAACCACCTCAAACACAACCACCTCAAATACAACCACCTCAAACACAACCACCTCAAACACAACCACCTCAAACACAATAACCTCAAACACAACCACTTCAAACACAACCACCTCAAACACAACCACCTCCAACACGACCACCTCAAACACGACCACCTCAAACACAACCACCTCAAATACAACCACCTCAAACACAACCACCTCAAATACAACCACCTCAAATACAACCACCTCAAATACAGCCACCTTAAACACAATAACCTCAAACACAACCACCTCAAACACAACCACTTCAAACACAACCACTTCAAACACAACCGCCTCAAACACAACCGCCTTAAACACAATAACCTCAAACACAACCACCTTAAACACAACCACCTCAAACACAACCACCTTAAACACAATAACCTCAAACACAACCACCTCAAACACAACCACCTCAAATACAACCACCTCAAACACAACCACCTCAAACACAACCACCTCCAACACAACCACCTCAAACACAACCACCTCAAACACAATAACCTCAAATACAACCACTTCAAACACAACCACCTCAAACACAACCACCTCAAATATAACCACCTCAAACACAACCACCTCAAATACAACCACTTCAAACACAACCACCTCAAACACAACCACCTCAAATACAACCACCTCAAACACAACCACCTCAAACACAACCACCTCCAACACAACCACCTCAAATACAACCACTTCAAACACAACCACCTCAAACACAACCACCTCAAACACAACCACCTCCAACACAACCACCTCAAATACAACCACTTCAAACACAACCACCTCAAACACAACCACCTCAAACACAACCACTTCAAACACAACCACCTCAAACACAACCACCTCAAATACAACCACCTCAAACACAACCACCTCAAACACAACCACCTCCAACACAACCACCTCAAATACAACCACTTCAAATACAACCACCTCAAAAACAACCACCTCAAATACAACCACTTCAAACACAACCACCTCAAACACAACCACCTCCAACACAACCACCTCCAACACAACCACCTCAAATACAACCACTTCAAACACAACCACCTCAAACACAACCACCTAAAAAAAAAACACCTCAAATACAACCACCTTAAACACAAAAACCTCAAACACAACCACCTCAAACACAACCACTTCAAACACAACCACCTCAAATACAACCACCTCAAACACAACCACCTCAAACACAACCACCTCAAACACAACCACCTCAAACACAACCACCTCAAACACAACCACCTCAAACACAACCACCTCAAACACAACCACCTCAAACACAACCACCTCAAATACAACCACCTCAAACACAACCACCTCAAACACAATAACCTCAAACACAACCACTTCAAACACAACCACCTCAAACACAACCACCTCCAACACAACCACCTCAAACACAACCACCTCAAACACAACCACCTCAAATACAACCACTTCAAACACAACCTCCTCAAACACAACCACCTCAAACACAACCACCTCAAATACAACCACCTCAAACACAACCTCCTCAAACACAACCACTTCAAACACAACCACCTCCAACACAACCACCACAAATACAACCACCTCAAACACAACCACCTCAAATACAACCACCTCAAATACAACCACCTCAAATACAACCACCTCAAACACAACCTCCTCAAACACAACCACCTCAAACACAAAAATACTGTACAGGTGCTTGAAAAAGCCACAGTGCGATTATTAAACATGATTTATTTCATGGAAAGCCATTGCTATTTGTGCAGTATGCTAAACATAGTATCCAGCAGAGCGTGGGGTCTACAGAGACCTACCCCCCACGGTTATTCAAACGCCCACAGTGCTAACTATCAAAATGTAATTAAATTATAAACTGATACACATCAGAGTCGTCACGCTTGTTTGTTTATCCATTATTAGAGAGCGAGCGGTTTCATGCTGTGAATTAGAAACAGGTCTACCTCCAGTGACTCCACCACGCTACTGTACTGGAGCAGACTGCTGTTCCACTGTGACCAACTCCTCCTGAGAGGGACCATGTTAAAGCACAAGGAGACTGGGGCAGTTTTAACCCCTTCACTGCAGCAGGTCTTACTTCACTGAGGGAGACAGCTGTAGTTTAAGGTGTGAAAATATATATTGTACACACATTATTCCTCATCCTCTGGTGCACCGATGACTTATCCCAAAAATCCATGAATCAATAAACCAATCTTAACACCTGTGACAGGAGCACACCTGGAAGCATACACAATAAGTCAATGAAGTTCATGCCAATGATCCACCCAGAGTTCCAACAAATGGAAGTGCATACAATAATCAACATCAGAATGATGCCACGAACAGAATGTCAATGATTTGTATAGCTAGCATTCTCAGAGCATTCACATTGATTCATAAAGCATTCATCATTAGTCAAGACAGCTGACACAATTATGCCTACAAATATGCGGATAGTAGTTGAGAGCACCATGATGCTCTCTGAATTTCTGTCTACTAAATGTTTGCCTTAGCAATGTAATAGTTTACGCTCAGTGAAATGTAGTGGTAATTTTGTCCTACAAATGTACTACAGCACAATGGTTCTGCTTGAGGAGAGAGGTGGAAAGGACAGCAAGGTCTGACTGTTTCTCAGAAACAACCAACGCTTCAACCATGAAAAGAGGAAGAAAATAATTTACCCACTTTGGATTTGTTGACAAAACTCACTTCTTTCCTTCTATGTTGGTTGCCTTTGTCCAGCTGTCTGTGTTGCTTTTGTTGTGGCACTTTTCACCCCTCTTTGTTCACACTGCACAACATTGGAGACACATTATGCTATAAGGAACACATCCAGTGCCAATGAAGAGAGGGCAATTCAACAATTTCCTTCGTTCAACAACTTTAACCACTCACGATACGTGTTGCTGCTCCCATTTAATATGTGGCTGAATCAATAAGAGGCATAATTGTGGTTGTTAGAGCACATTATGACATGTTTGTGGTGCCTCATTGCTCTGTAAACTGTCATTACAGCCGAAGAGGCTTTCTGTGCTCTGCGGCGTAGCATGGAGAGAGAGAGAGAGCAGGCGGAAGAGAACTGTGCACTATGCTGTGCTTTAGCCACTGCAATCTGCCACAATCACCTCTCCATTTAGCAACACCTAAATGCTCACATCCCATTTTACTCCAGGTTAGGAGCACCAAGTCATTTCCGGGCAGTTTGCTGGCCTACTTGTATTTAATCTGGATACACGTTTGTTCTTTCTGACTACTGTTGTATTGTTAAATACATTTTTATGACTAGGAGTTGTACTGGGCTTCGAGACCTATTTACCTGTTGGTCTACATTGTAAAACACAATTTGACATGATTGTTTTGATTCATGCATTTTGCAATAAAGTAAGGCCTGCTCGAAAAATGTAATTTTTTTGTAGGCATGACCTACTTTACTGCTACCGGTACATGTTTTTCAGTCCCAGCACTTCCATGACAGTGATGTCTCCATTTTTGGTCAAGAGAACAACATGTGAGAAGCCTAGTGTGTGTGTGTGTGTGGGGGGGGGGGGGGGGGGGGGCTTCCTCCTTTACAACACCTGTGATTAAAGGACACATACAGTATCAATGGGAAACGTGTAGTGGCTATTGAATTCAATTCTGCCTAATTAACAATAAGGGCCCTTCTGTAAAGAGCGTCTCATTGACACAGCGATGGGACGGCTCTCTAACTTACTACAATTAGAACAATTACACATAGGAGGCCTAGGCAGTGGTACTCAGCACTAAGTAGCTGTAATACTGACTCTCCAACTGATGGCTGGCCTCACTTCACATCACAGCCATCATGATGAGACTGTAGTGGAATGGCTTTTTATGCAGGTCAGGAGCGGCAGAAGGACAACTGTCACACTATCCATTACCCAATTGATTTAAATAGCCATAATCTACTCCGCATTGACATCTCATAGTGAGGAAGAAGACGTGGTGGAGGACACGGTAGAAAACGTTGTTAGTAAAATAAAATGAATAGACAGTAGAGCTCGACGACAACAGGGCCGCTAACAAATATCACTAACGTAGTGGTAGGAAGCTACAGAACACCACCTTCACAGCACCAGCTGCACCAAACCACACATGGATGAAGGTGCCACGGGGTTGATGTGGACCTATGGACCTCTATTACTGGGAAACGCTCATTCCAAACTCAAGAACCTTTATGACAGTGCCCGTGCTTGACCGAGGAGAGGTGTCGTCAGGCTAATGGTGCTTACACACACAGACAGAGGATGGGGGAATGAGGTTCATGGGTAGCGGTGCAGGGTAGGCCACGACAGCACCTCCACCACAGTAAATCATTGGTTGGGGTTCCCCACAAAGGCTGTTCATGTGAGTCTGAGACACATAAAGACAATATTTCATGTGGGAAAGTGGGAATGTTAGACTTTGGTTTTCGCCTGGAATAATAATAGTGACAGTGGATGAATAGAATTAAATTCAACAGGATGGATTGCTTGCGCCTGCCTGCCACGATGGACACAGCTAACAATAGTCCTTTTCTGGTGTATCAGTGTTTACAGTTCGTCCAGACAATTGTAGGACATGAAAAGCAAAAATACTAAAAACAAATGCAACTAATCTCAGAGACAAAGATGTTGATCAACGAAGAGCAAAAAACTACTGACAGCTGGGTACATCAAAAACATCCTAATCCTAACTCTTTGTCCTTCACAAGCAATTCATATGTCAAAACAATATTAGATAGTAGTCTAAAATGGGAATGATGTCAAGAAAATCTGATGAAGAGAGTTCCCCTTGTTTTCATACAAGCCTTCCTCAGCTGCCCTGCATCTGATGAGAAATCAGTGTATAAAGAGTTAAATTAATCCCGGGCCGACTTTACCTACGGAATACATTGCTGTTTGATGGGGCCAGCAGGGGAGCTTCATTCAGGAGCTGTCAGTCTGTTGCGTTCCCTGGAGTGTGTTTACTGGCTAGTTAATATATTAGACACATGAAAAATAGTTAGACAGAGACCTCTTCTCATCCTCACTCCCCAGTGCAGCGGTAAGAGGGACACAGCCTGCCTGCCAGCTGAGCATCAATATTTCTGCATCCCCCTTTTCTGGCCTGTCATATAAAAGCGCTCATAATTCTGCTGCTTCCTCTGTGGCCTTTGCCACAGACGGTGGCCATATTTCCTGGTGAATTCAAGGGATATAAAAGCACCAACTGCCAGGCTGATGACGACGGCCCTCTCCTGGCTTTATGTGAAGGACATGCAGGGCTCAGGAACAGGAGGCTTCTAGGCTCCACTGCATACAGGATATATCACCATTACATACTAACAACATTTAGGAAGGGTATACTACATTGTAATTATATAAAGTGAGGTGGATTATAATTGTAGACAGTATTTGAAATGCCATACTGTTTCGTGCAGATGTTTTCTCAATTCATTGAAAATGACAGACTATATTAATAACTTCTTATGGCTGCAGGGGCAGTATTGAGTAGCTTGGATGAAAGGTGCACAGAGGTGCCCATAGTAAACTGCCTGCTCCTCAGTCCCAGTTGTTAATATATGCATATTATTATTAGTATTGGATAGAAAACACTCTGAAGTTTCTAAAACTGTTTGAATGATGTCTGTGAGTATAACAGAACTCATATGGCAGGCAAAAACCTGAGAAAAAATCCAAACAGGAAGTGGGAATTCTGAGGTTGGTCGATTTTCAACCAAGCCCCTATTGAATACACATTGGGATATGGATGAGTTTGCACTTCCTACGGCTTCCACTAGATGTCAACAGTCTGTAGAACCTTGTCTGATGCCTCTACTGTGAAGTGGGGCCGAAGGAGACAGGAATAAGTCAGGTCTATCATGACCTGACCATGCTCTGACCATGCGTGTTCACATGACAGGGAGCTCTGTTCCATCGCACATCTGAAGTCAATGTAATTCTCCGGTTGGAACGTTACTGAAGATTTATGTTAAAAACATTCTAAAGATTGATTCAATACATCGTTTGACATGTTTCTACTGACTGTTATGGAACTTTTTGACATTTCGTCTGCTTTTAGTGAACGCGCTTCCTGACTTTGGATTTGTTTACCAAACACGCTAACAAAAATAGCTATTTGGACATAAATGATGGACATTACCGAACAAAACCAACATTTCTTGTGGAAGTGGGAGTCCTGGGAGTGCATTCCGACGAAGATCAGCAAAGGTAAGTGAAGATTTCTAATGCTTTTTATGAGTTTTGTTGACTGCACAATTTGGCGGGTAACTGTATGGCTTCCTTTTGTGGCTGAACGCTGTTCTCAGATTATTGAATATTGTGCTTTTGCCATAAAGCTTTTTGAAATCTGACACAGCGGTTGCATTAAGAACAAGTGTATCTTTAATTCTATGTAAAACATGTATCTTTCATCAAAGTTTATGATGAGTATTTATGTTATTTGACGTGGCTCTGCAATTTCTCCGGATATTTTGGAGGCATTTCTGAACATGGCGCCAATGTAAACTGAGGTTTTTGGATATAAATATGAACTTTATCGAACAAAACATATATGTATTGTGTAACATGAAGTCCTATGAGTGTCATCTGATGAAGATCATCAAAGGTTAGTGATTCATTTTATCTCTATTTCTGCTTTTTGTGACTCCTGTCTTTGGCTGGAAAAATGGCTGTGTTTTTCTGTGATTTTGCGGTGACCTAACATAATCGTTTGTGGTGCTTTCGCTGTAAAGCCTATTTGAAATTGGACACTTTGGTGGGATTAACAACAAGATTACCTTTAAAATGGTATAAGATACATGTATGTTAGAGGAATTTTAATTATGAGATTTCGGTTGTTTGAATTTGGCGCCCTGCACTTTCACTGGCTGTTGTCATATCATCCCGTTAACGGGATTGCAGCCATAAGAAGTTTTAATTAGCTCTATGAAGTAAACACTCACATTTTTGTACAGTACTAATCACACAAAAAGACACTGAATCTGACATCTATACAATATACATTCATTCACACATCACATAATATTGACTTCCCCAACTGCTTACCCAGGAATAGTGACCTGAGGTAGCCTGGTTTTTCTTGAATCAATAGACCTCTTCATTACATATTACCCCTGTCAGAGAAATAACTGAAGTCTGGCCTGGAGACAAAAGCAATGAGTAAGCTGATTTAATTTTCTCCAGCAAGTGACCCTATATTCAGTAAATTACGTTCTGTACTGTTGGCATTTAAATGTGACACAAATGTCAGCAGACACAATTTACAACCCAAATACTGTAGCAAGTGCTCTTGGGTAGTGAAGTAAATTAACAGGAAGAATCTACGACGTAGAATACAACAGAGTACAAAGAAAGTACCCATACGTGGCAGTGGCAATTCAAACATTCAAAATAAAACACTGTTATATTAGACCAACTGTCTGATGAGGTAAAGAGTGTGATTGAGATAAATGATGATTGAGTGAGAAAGACAGAAATAAGGAAGTAGGAAGTGAGAACAGCTTTTCTATTGGATCAGAGCTCTGAGACCACATTACATTGAAATGATTGACTAATAGTGGGTTTAATAAGCTCCATTGCACTTCCAGCAGGCTAAGTAGTGAAACACCACCCCATGTCCCCCTCAAAGACACTCATTGGCCATTAAAGGATGAACTGACATAGATGTAGGAACAGGTATCCTCAGGAGGCCTATAACCATGCTCTTCTCCCTCTGTTATCCTCTGTTAAATCATCACGCCATCCCAACCATTCTCCTCTGCAGACCGCTTGGCCACTCTGATCTTGTAAATGGCTACCATGTAAATGTCAGCCAATTAAACTACCGGGAACAGGCAAGTAAAAGTGACACTGTAGAGCACCATGATACTATGTTGCCAGTATGGGTTTAAAGTCACAGCTTAGCTTTCCTTCTTCTTCAAGTCTCTTTTGCACAAGTCAATACAATCAAGATATCATCCCAAACATAAATACAGTACCAGAGTATAAACTCTGTTACCAAAAGGACATCATCCTCTCACCTTGTTCCACCTATCTCCTAGTAAGAGAGTGTTATTATAGTTATCTAATAATTCCCGCTAAAGAGCTCATTAGTGCCTGTTTGGTCTAATTAGGTTATCTTGGAGAGAGCAGAGATAACCAAGGAAGTGTGAAGAAGATTTCCACACAAAATTAAAGGAGACCAATGAGGCAGCGAGAGAGAGAGAGAGACAGAGAGAGAGACAGCGACCTAGACAGAGACAGAGAGACACAGAGAGAGAGAGACAGAGACAGAGACAGAGACAGAGACAGAGACAGAGAGACAGAGACAGGGAGAGACAGAGAGACAGAGACAGAGAGACAGAGAGACAGAGACAGAGAGACAGAGGAGACAGAGAGAGAGAGAACGACAGAGAGAAAGCAACAGAGAGAGACAGAGACAGAGAGGTCCTTCAGAGAGAGAGAGAGAGAGCAACAGAGAGAGACAGGGAGACAGAGAGAAGTCATTCAGAGACAGAGACAGAGAGACAGAGAGAGAGACAGAAAGACAAATAGAGAGAGAGAGAGCAACAGAGAGAGACAGAGACAGAGAAACAGAGAGAAGTCCTCCAGCGATAGAGAGGGACGCTCTGCTCACCCTCTCTCATTAGTACAGTCGTCTCTATTAACAAAGCTTGTATGGCACAGTGCAATTACCCCTCCAATCATTTATTTAGGTTGTGCTTATCAGGGGTGGCCACCATCCGTTAGGGCCCACACAGCACAGCACAGCTCAGCTCAACCCACAGCTCAACACGGGCATCATTAAGTAACCCAGTCAGTGGGGATGGGAGGGAGGGGAGTGTCTCTCCAGCAGCCTGATGCCTAATAAATGTAACTGATGTGGATCAGGGTGCAGGGGGGAACCAGATTGGTTCATCCTCTGGATCACTGATCCTCTACTATACCACAGCACAGCGCCTGCCGTCTTTTGTTCCTCTCACCACTGTTTCCACTTAAACCAATCTAGCTTGCAGTTCGGTTAGGTTAGCATTGGAAGACCCATACACCGTGACCTGCTCATCACGCCAGAGGAAACCAAACAGAGACACACGAGAGTGGAAGATCTAAAGTAACCACCATGTTTCAATTAATGTACAGGCAACGCAAGAATATTAACTGTTTACCAATTACCACTATATATTATACACTTCAGTGTACATTTGAATATACAGTTAGTGCACAGCTGGAGACTGTCCTGTACTATATCTGCAGTATGATATGAAAGGTAGCAACATAATGTTCCTCCACGTGGCCCAGACCAATAAACACCACATGCAAACAGAGAAGGAGAGCCTGTCAGCTGCACCACATTCAGGGGGAATTAGCCTCATATGCTGCCCAGCCGCGACCAACCCCAGCCAGGCCAGGAGATGAATCTGATGGCTAATGTAAAAATAACAGAGGCTCATAAATCAGGGAAGTGGGAGAGAGTCGATGATGAGAGTTAATCAATACGGAGGCCTGGCTTTGCCACGGCCGCAAAATGGCACTCCATTTATTACTGAGGACTTTGAGGGGAAACATCAGTCACATTAGAGTATGCAGTGTGGCACCAGACCAGAGGAGAAAATGTCTGAATCACACACTGCAAGGTGCTCTGGGAGCCGGCTGGGTCTAACCTGCTCTACTGGTCTTTGACCTGGACTAAAGCGTTGGCTTTGTTTTGTTTCTCAGAAGAAAGAAGGAGAAACTGCTTCTCTAGAAAATAATGTTTTTATTGCACAAGGAATAGTTCCCTAATGTCAACATACAGTATGTAGGTCTAGGTCCATGCAGGTCCCTTTCCTGCAGTCAAATGACCTAGTGGCCTCAGAGGTGGAATGTTATTCATCGTTTTCAGAATTGTATTATTAATAAAGATTATTAAATAAAGAAAATGCCAAATATCCAGTGTTTCTATGTCAAATGGTTTGCTATAATTCAGTCTTCTGTTATGTATATAAAACGTAATATTGGAACGCTGTATTTGACATTGGGCGCAGTGATCTAAGGCACTGCATCTCAGTGCTAGAGGCGTCACTACAGACCCTGGTTTGATTCCAGGCTGTACCACAACTGGCCGTGATTGGGAGTCCCATAGGGCGGCGCACAATTGGCTCAGCGTCGTTAGGGTTTGGCCGGGGTAGGCCGTCATTGTAAATAAGAATTTGTTCTTAACTGACTTGCTAACCTAAATAAAAAGAAATAAATGGTGCAGGTGCTTTCTTTTTTTAGTCCCATAACCATGTGTGTGATGTGTATACTTTTGTTTCAAAGTAGATTTGTTTAAGACTACCAAGAAACACTCTGTGTGCCTGTGATTTAGCCAACTGCAATAAAACAATATTAAAAAGGAACACTCCTGTCAGTGGTCAGGTGATTTTACCACCAGCCCATTTAAGACAACCACTGACTGAAATCCAAACTAGCAACCATACAACATGGGCAATGAAAATGAATTGCGATCCAAGAGCAACTTCCTTAGTAATCGTTAGTAATGTATGTTCAGCCACGATGGCAAGACGAGGAAACACATTACAATGTAAATTGAAAATATATGCATTTGCCGGTGAGTAATTAATCAAGACATGAGTAAAACACAGTCTAGCTTTGCCTTCTGGTTAACACATTAAATTTTCATATCTAATTATAGAAAGGTGTGAAATTAAATATTTACAACTTTTAATCATTCAGGTACTAATTTGGCAGACTCATTTGTAGTGCTAATGTTGTTTCCACAGCTGACTTTGAAAAACAAAGGTCACATTTGATTAGCACTTCATAATATTCATGTGCGTAATAAAGTGTCACACGTTGTTGTTCATTTCACCCTAAAAGGGCATTGTTTATTAAAACTTGTTTAGCAAAGATAGCAGACTAAACAGTGCAGGCTCCAGGCTAAAAGCCCAGATGAACATGCACCAAAACATTCTCCAATCTGGCAAAAAAGTATACTATTTGTTGTCTACTCAACAGATAAAAGTGAAAGTTTTACACATTACTCCAAATGTAAACCCCCATCCCACCCCAATATCCTTATATCGTCAAGCCCTATCCCCTCCCTGCCTCACCCTGACCTCTGACCCCCATTAGAGTTTTCACACAGTATTCTCACCCACCAGACTGCTGCAGTGGCTGTGGACACGCAGGGAGCCAATATGGCTCCATAATTGGCCCGGTGGTGTGGCGGACTGTGGCCAGCGTCCAAGGCCATTAATCCCTTCCACCTCAGCACAGTTTGGCCTGCTTGAAGATAACAGGGTGCATAGTAATTGGACCTGAGCACCCTTGTCCCCCCTCTTTACATTAATATCCCTCCAATCCTCCACGTATAATCCTGTCCAGGCCACGGCCAGCTTCCCCTGGTCATGTATCAAGTGGCCACATCAGCCATCCCCACGCTTATTTACTGAGAGAACCATGGAATATCTTCTGAAGGTTTACGTTTGGGGGGGAAGGTAAATAGTACAGGTGGAAAAATGCGAATTGGCTCAAACAGCAACACACAGACACAGACACCTTCATGTACAGTCCAGCGCGCACACAAAACACATCATATAATATACCTTTCCTCACCAATTGATTCAGCCAATTTAAACTGAAATTAGGAATAAAAACCCAATGACATCAGCCTGTGTGATATATACGTCACAGTGATTTTGAACAACACATAGTCTACATCGATCTACAGTACAGGATGTGAGGGGAAAGGTTGTCATAACCTCACAGCCAAGTTGAACCAAAGATACTGGTGTGACTGAGTCATGAAGGCCTCACAGGGTCAATCTGTTCATGGGTGTGCTCAGTATGTCAACCAGCCCCTCTCCTGTCCTGCGGTCCATCCAGTCCTCTCTCTCCCTCTCTGTCCTTGGCTGTTTATGATTCCCTACACTCGCTCTCATTACATGTGCTTCAAACACAAATCAATAGGAGGATAATGGCATTGTACACACTCTGTAATCTCAATATCGTTACTTCTCATTTACTCTCCCTTTGCTTCTCATGTATCAAAATTTAGCTGGAGAATTTTTTTTACTTTATTTAGTATCCCATGAATTTCAAATCAGTGATGTTTCATAATGATTTTGCGTCAGAGCCCACAGAGCCGAAGGGAAAGGCAGAGGGAGGAGAGGGTGAAATCGATATGAGCGGCACTCTTTGCCCTGTATGGCAGTGAGGGGATTTATTATGGGGAAATCATGATTTATGTCAGCAGTGGAGGGGACATCAGGGTGAGCAAGGGATGGAGGTGTGCGCCAATAATGATGAATGCCCCCCACTCATATAAGCCCACCCGGCCCCCACCTCCATCTCCTCCGCTCCGCCCAGGAGAGACAAGCCCCCTAAACACCGTTCTCTCTCTACTGCTCTCTCCCCCACACCTCTCCTTTGTGTCTCTCATTCCATTCTAAAACTCAGTGTATATCTAGACTATCCTCTATACCTCTATATCTAGACTATCCCCAGTCTCTTCTGGTTCTCTATTCTCATCCCTCCTTTCCTCATCTAATACTCTCATATCTGCCTCCCGTTCTGTTGTTCTCCATCCTATGTGATGTGTCTGAGTGGAGTGCGGTGTCCATGATGGAATCCCATGATCCAGCGTTGTTGGGCAGAAGGAACGAGGCAGTCACCTTTAAGCTGGGGCTGAGCAATCTGTCTCTGCCAGCCATCTACGTCCACGTAACACCAAGTAGACAGTGAGAAACAGAGAGAGGGGGATGAAGGAGAGAATGGAGGAGAGAGGGGAAGGGAGAAGATCAAATACATGAGATAGAGATCAAAACGAAGCATTGAGGAGGAAAGAGCACTTCCGTTTTTATCTGCTACAACCAGTACACAACCTCTTCACAACGTTGCAGCGATGTAATTCTAATAGCCGGGAAACACAAAACAGCCGTAACTGTCCGTCCACAGAATAATAGACCAGCAGCTCCCAATGGAGCCTCTATTAGATGTTTCCAATCATCATACTATTAACCAGAATGTAACTGCCAATTAAAAGATGGTTTCACAATGGAGTGGGGCTGATGGGTTTTGATTTAATGTAGACCATCATTAGAGGCAGGGCCCGATTGATTCCAGATAACAGCAGCTCAACTCAGCTTAACAGGAATGTTCTCAATTAATACCTTGAATGGAAGAAAAAAAGGAGGGAAAAAAATAAAAAAGAAGATCCATATAACATTTCTTAAATATGCAAATTTGCACAATTATCTATAATGTAGCCTACATTTGACAGATGAGAATCCAACAGAAAAGAGACGACAAACGTTTAAATGACTGTCTCCTATCACCATACATTCCTCGCATTTATTCAGACTCGATGTCACTCAGACCCAGGATCAGTAAACAGTAACAGTAGCCATGTCGGGTAGCCGTCTGCTGGACATCTCTCTGGACAATACTGTTGTGATTACAGATGTCTGCCATTGATTAGCCAAACTCTACCAGACACACTGATGTCACATTCATACGCACATCTGTCATCTTTCTGAGCAAACTTGACTGGACATGCATCTATCTGATCTATCATATTGACTGTTTTAAATATTGAGTTGCCTTTAGGGGTAGTTGTTGTAGCAGGGCTCCTGGAAAGAAATGTGAACACCTTCACTTTTAGATGCAGTAACACCCTATTGCCATCCACACCTACCTCTAACAGTGCCTTGTCCAATACCTGCTGTGTGACATGTACCATCACATCGATCTGTCACATGTTCTGAACCTACCCCCTGCCTAATATGTTATACACTGAGTGGACAAAACAAAAGGAACATCTTCCTAATATTGAGTTGCACCTCCCTGTTTTGCCTTCAGAACAGTCTCAATTTGTCAGGGCATGGACTCTATAAGGTGTCGAAAGCGTTCCACAGGGATGCTGGCCCATGTTGACTCCAATGCTTCCCACAGTTTTGTCAAGTTGGCTGGATGTCCTTTGGGTGGTGGACCATTCTTGAAAAACATTGGAAACTGTTGAGAGTGAAAAACCCAGCAGCGTTGCAGTTCTTGACACACTCAAACCGGTGCACCTGGAACCTACTGCAATACCCTGTTCAAAGGCACTTCAATCTTTTCAACCTCTAAATGACACACATACACAATCCATGTCTCAATTGTCTCAAGGCTTAAAAATCCTTCTTCAACCTGTCTCCTCCCCTTCATCTACACTAATTGAAGTGGATTTAACAAGTGACATCAGTAAGGGAACATAGCTTTCACCTGGATTCACCTGGTCAGTCTATGTCATGGAAACAGCCGGTGTTCTTAATGTTTTGTCGACTCAGTGTATATCTCCATAACCTGATATGTTCTAATGAATTAACCCATAATGTGTCTGCCAGTCTGCTATTTCTATATGGCAACTTATTTGGCAAAATAAGAGTTTTGTAATATGTAGCCATGTGTCTAAACTTAAAATGGAGCGAACCCTCAGAAGATGATGGTTGTGGGGTACTGTATGTGTGGGATATATGTATTTTACCCCTTTGAGGTGGCAGAAGGGCATGAGGCAGCTACTGTGTAATTGACAGAGACAGATAGCAGTCAGAGGTGATTAGTTCTGGCTTGGTAAGCAGTCCATCAATGGCAAAGCTGACAGAAGAAAACAGAAGTGGTAAAGCAGCATCAGAAATGGACTGGGGAAGCTGTTGGTTCAGAAAAAAATATATATCCATCATCATATTCTAATTTATTTTCCATTCTGTGTCAAGCAATGAGGATACATACTGCATTCACTCATGATGAACAGCAGGTGTTTCCAGCATGCTGCTTTTCCCAAGCAAAAATAGGACAACAATGTAGTACTCCCCACACATGATTCAGCTAATAAACCTCTCACTATTCTTACACCTGACCCCAATTTCTATTCCCATTTCGAAGGAAAACTCATCAACTATGAAGTTGGACAAAGGGATTGTCACTCAGAGAGCAGTGGGATTGACTGGATGTAGAGATGTTGTGAACACAGCACCACCACTCCAGACAACATCAGAAAAGAACAAGTAAAGCATGAAAATGTTTGTCTGCAGGCAAGTCTTCAGTGTATAATACAATGAAATACATTCAGAGATTTCACATCCTAAAAGGGCTCCGTATGTTTTGTGTATGTAGGTGGGTGTCCATGGACAAATAACTAGAATAAATCCTACTTAGCATGCTCGGGTGCATAAGCAAATACAACTGTGGAAGAGAGAGCAGGCACTTTCCCCAGTATTTACAAATGTACCACACAGATCATATCCTTCCCTGCTGCTAAGCCCTGAGCAAACAGAACGTCACACAACAGAACAGCCATGTGCATATAGAATATAGAATGGTATAGGCATGATGCATGGTGGACCTGCACCCCATTCACCCCCACACACCCCAGGGCCAGGACCGTGGAGTAGGGATGGCTGAACATTAGGTAGTCTGGATGGAATACAGCTGTGTGCATAATCACGGACCTTGATGGTATAGGGAAGTTACAAAGAAAATCGGAGCTGAAGAAACTGGTTACTGGTTTGTATTTTTCTCTTAAAGCGGTGGTCATGATCCATGAGAGAGGGAAAGAGAGAGAAGGCAAATGTGTATTCAGGAGTGAATGTTTTTTGTGAACAATTATTTATTTGTTTTACATTGTATGTCATAGACAGTTACATAAAACATGTTACAATACCTACTCGTGTATGTTTCAATGGGGGCAAACCAGAATGGAAAAAAACAGAGAGTCAAAGACAAAACTAAACAAAAACAATACAAATGATAAAAGACAAAACCTAACAACTTAGAGAAATGTGAATATTGACAAAGCTCTGGCTATGGGGATTTAAGTCTAGCAACATGCTAATATTATGTCCGTTTGAAAATGAAGTGGGTAAACTAAGAGATTGGATGGAGAATAAAATATGGGGGGGCAGAGAAGATGATAAATAAAGATGAGAAGAGAGTCAGTCAGTCTAGTGGAAAACAATTGCAGAGGCATGGGCGTGCAAGCAGCTGACAAAAGGTCTGTCCTGAGCGGCTACATGATCTAAATACTGATCAAACATCATTTACAGCTTGTTTTATTTCAGCCTCTTGAGAGACTGTCCCCTCCAGCCTCTTTGCCATGGCAACCAGGGTCTCATTTCAGAGGTGTCATGCTGCATTATCATCTCACCGGCTCATCCACTCCTCCCCCCCCCCCCCCCCCAAACCCCTCATACCCCACTCCCAGCACCCTGTGAGAAAGACACCGTCTCTCCCTCTCTCTCTTGTCAAATACAAACAACCTTGATCCTCTCACTATTCCCTTTTAAACCATTTTTAAGACTTTGAAAATGTTCTAAATAATAGTTTCCTGGACTTGCTTCTTGCTTGAGACAATTTGCGTAAGTGTTAACAGACTACCGTTAACATGCTGGACCGTGCTCATTTTATGAAGGCTGGCAACCTAGCTACAACGATCATTAAACACTGAGAGACCTGTTGTAACGTTACACTTATTAAAGACTGTTTAGACACTTTTAGAACAATATTGCTGTAATGAAGAAGTGTTCATTCCTGAAAGAGTGTGGTTTCTCTAATGTAGCCCCTCCTACTTCCAGACAAAAACCTGCTCCATGGATATGGTCAGAAAAAGCTATGCGTTATGTCCTCTCTGGTCTGTATGCCTCGCTTCATCTATTTCTGTGTGCCATGCAGATGAGGAGAGGTGATGAAAAAAGGGGTGGGATTACCAATGCCAGTAGTACGCTTGGCTTGTAGACCAGGGGCTAATTCAGGAGGCCATTTGTTTACATGTCTCAGCAATTTGAGGCATTAGGGAATCCCCGGCCCCCTGCGGACCACAGAGAGTGAGAGACGACAGCGTCTGGGCACACACACCTCCGTGCCAGAGGAGGTAGCGAGATGCCTGGGTTCACTCTTTGTTTTGTGCCAAATGGATTCCTGAGGCTGCAATTTTCACTAACAAACACGGTGAGCCCCTCCATTGTGGTGTGGTATGACATGGCTGCCAGCCTCGACAGCACAATCGTCTGCCCGCCCGCCGCCCCCGGGTGAGCTGCACATATGCAAATTGTAGGATGGATGTCCCTGGCACGGCGGTAGACCGTGAAGGAGGAGGGAAGAGAGGAGGAGTGGAGAGGAAAGGAGGAGACAGACAAACCCTGAAATCCCTCATTTCAGAGCAAAAACTCATCTGACATGGGAAAAATATGATGATAAATTATGAACTTTTTTGGTTTCTTGATACTTATCTGATGACAACAAATGTACTGTACAGTAGACTTCAATGCACAATTATCATAGAACAGGGAGGCTGGAAATTGCTCTAAATTCAATGGAAGCTACAGACTGGGCCTTAAGACTATAAACTCTCAGTAAATCAAATCAAATCAAATTGTATTAGTCTCATGCGCCGAATACAACAGGGGAGACCTTGCAGTGAAATGCTTACTGACGAGCCCCTAACCAACAATGCAGTTAAAAAAAATACAGATAAGAGTAAGAGATAAAAGTAACAAGTACTTAAAGAGCAGCAGTGAAATAACAATAGCGAGACTATATACAGGGGGGTACCGATACAGAGTCAATATGCGGTGGCACAGGTTATTTGAGGTAGTATGTACATGTAGATAGAGTTATTAAAGTGACTATGCATAGATGACAACAGAGAGTAGCAGTGGTGTAAAGAGGGGGTGAGAGGGGGTGCACTGCAAATAGTCTGGGAAGCTATTTGACTAGATGTTCAGGATTCTTATGGCTTGGGGGTAGAAGCTGTTTAGAAGCCTCTTGGACCTAGACTTGGCGCTCCGGTACCGCTTGCCGTGTGGTAGCAGAGAGAACAGTCTATGACTAGGGTGGCTGGAGTCTTTGACAATTTTCAGGGCTTTCCTCTGACACCGCCTGGTATAGAGGTCTTGGATGGCAGGAAGCTTGACCCCAGTGATGTACTGGGCTGTTCGCACTACCCTCTGTAGTGCCTTGCGGTCGGAGGCCGAGCAGTTGCCATACCAGGCAATGATACAACCAGTCAGGATGCTCTCGATGGTGCAGCTGTAGAACCTTTTGAGGATCTGAGGACCCATGCCAAATCTTTTCAGTCTCTTGAGGGGGAATAGGTTTTGTCGTGCCCTCTTCAGTAAAGGTAGGTTTTTAAAAAACGAGATACCTTTATAACAATATTTAACACTTTTAATTGGTATTACACTAGTGTGAAATTGATGTATTGGGGACAATGCCTCTTAGTGTGCACAGCTCCAACACCTGGGTTTAACTGTATCTTCTACCTCTCCCCTCCTCCTGGTTACCATCTATAACACACGCTGCATTTAGCTCCGTTATGACATACCAGCTCAGTCAAAGTGACTGTGAATTTCACAGAGCAAATTAGCTAATAACTCACCACCCATAATGAACTAAAACATTGTAATGTAAAATGTATGAGGGATTTCTCATTTTCATTTGTGTAAATGAGTCTGGTCATTTAGAAGTAGTAGGTAGGAGGGGGCCGGTCTGCACCCTCTTCTTCAAACAACTCGATATGAGCCTGGTACTGACCAGTGACTACTAATTATATAGCTAGAACCTATGGAGTGAGAGCATCCTACAGCCTACTGCAACTTAGACGGCCAGGCATCCTCTATTCAACATTTGGATGATGTGTGACATTTATGAAGTCCTATTGAGATGTCACTGCAAAGGGATATGGGGATGAAAGCACATATAGTAAAGAGATACATATTTCTGGGCTTATAAGTAAGCTCATGTATTGACAAGAGGATTGACATTCATAATAGACACAGGTGTATTGCATTTGGATAGTGTGTTGTTGAATTACTCTACTACCTGATACATCACTCTCAAGGTAAGGACACTGGGGGTAATATACAATTTATTTCCATGATTTCATAGAAACTACACTGAACAAAAATAAAGTGTTGGTCCTATGTTTCATGAGCTGAAATAAAAGATCCCAGAAATGTTCCATATGCACAAAAAGCTTATTTCTCTCAAATGTTGTGCACAAATTTGTTCACATCCCTGTTAGTGAGCATTTCTCCATTGCCAAGATAATCCATCCACCTGACAGGTGTGACATATCAAGAAGCTGATTAAACAGCATGATCATTACACAGGTGCACCTTGTGCTGGGGACAATAAAAAGCCACCCTAAAATGTGCAGTTTTGTCAAACAACACAATGCCACATATGTCTCAAGTTTTGAGGGAGCATGCAATTGGCATGCTGACTGCATGAATATTCACCAGAGAGGTTGCCAGATAATTTAATGTTAATTTCTTGACCATAATCCGCCTCCAACGTTGTTTTAGAGAATTTGGCAGTATGCCCAACCAGCCTCACAACCGCAGACGTGTATGGCGTTGCGTGGGCGAGCTGATGTCATCGTTGTGAATAGAGTGCCTCATCGTGGCAGTGGGGTTATGGTAAGGGCAGGCATAAACTACGGACAACAAACACAATTGCATTTTATCGATGGCAATTTGAATGCACACAGATACCATGACAAGATCCTGAGGCCCATTGTCATACCATTCATCTGCCGCCATTATCATGTTTCAGCATGATAATGCACTGCCCCATGTCGCAAGGATCTGTACACAATTTCTGGAAGCTGAACATCACCCAGTTCTTCCATGGCCTGCATACTCACCAGACATGTCACCCATTGAGCATGTTTGGGATGCTCTGGATCAAGGTGTACAGCTGTGTGTTCCAGTACCGCCAAAATCCAGCAACTTTGCACAGCCATTGAAGAGTGGTACAACATTCCACAGGCCACAATCAACAGCCTGATCAACTCTATGCGAAGGAAATGTGTCGCGCTGGATGAGGAAAATGATGGTCACACCAGATACTGACTGGTCTTCTCATCCACTCCCCTACTTTTAGAAAAGATATCTGTGACCAACAGATGCATATCTGTATTCCCAGTCATGTGAAATCCATAGATCAGGGTGTAACGATACATTTTTTGGGGACTGTAACTCAGTAAAATCTTTGAAATTGTTGGGTTTATATTTTTGTTCAGTATAGTTTCCGTACACAGCCAATCCATACAGGTAGGCAGTGGAGGTAAATTTCTGACAGAATGGATGCAAGTATCCTATAGAATGGAGGTAACTCTCCTACAGAATGGAAGTAACTCCCTAACAGAATGGAGGTAACTCTCTTACAGAATGGAGGTAACTCTCTTACAGAATGGAGGTAACTCTCCTACAGAATGGAGGTAACTCTCCTACAGAATGAAGGTAACTCCCTAACAGAATGGAAGTAACTCTCTTACAGAATGGAGGTAACTCTCTTACAGAATGAAGGTAACTCTCCTACAGAATGGAGGTAACTCTCCTACAGAATGGAAGTAACTCCCTAACAGAATGGAGGTAACTCTCTTACAGAATGGAGGTAACTCTCTTACAGAATGGAGGTAACTCTCCTACAGAATGGAGGTAACTCTCCTACAGAATGAAGGTAACTCTCCTACAGAATGGAGATAACTCTCCTACAGAATGGAGGTAACTCTCCTTCAGAATGGAGGTAACTCCCTAACAGAATGGAGCTAACTCTCCTACAGAATGGAGGTAACTCTCCTACAGAATGGAGGTAACTCTCCTACAGAATGGAGACAACTCCCTAACAGAATGGAGCTAACTCTCCTACAGAATGGAGGTAACTCTCCTACAGAATGGAGGTAACTCCCTAACAGAATGGAGGTAACTCTCCTACAGAATGAAGGTAACTCTCCTACAGAATGGAGGTAACTCTCCTACAGAATGGAGGTAACTCCCTAACAGAATGGAGCTAACTCTCCTACATAATGGAGGTAACTCTCCTACAGAATGGAGGTAACTCTCCTACAGAATGGAGGTAATTCTCCTACAGAATGAAGGTAACTCTCCTACAGAATGGAGGTAACTCTCCTACAGAATGGAGGTAACTCTCCTACAGCATGAAGGTAACTCTCCTACAGAATGAAGGTAACTCTCCTACATAATGTAGGTAACTCTCCTACAGAATGAAGGTAACTCTCCTACATAATGTAGGTAACTCTCCTACAGAATGAAGGTAACTCTCCTACAGAATGGAGGTAACTCTCCTACAGAATCGAGGTAACTCCCTAACAGAATGGAGCTAACTCTCCTACAGAATGAAGGTAACTCTCCTACAGAATGGAGGTAACTCTCCTACAGAATGGAGGTAACTCTCCTACAGAATGGAGGTAACTCTCCTACAGAATGAAGGTAACTCTCCTACAGAATGGAGGTAACTCTCTTACAGAATGGAGGTAACTCTCCTAGAATGGAGGTAACTCTCCTACAGCATGAAGGTAACTCTCCTACAGAATGAAGGTAACTCTCCTACAGAATGGGGGTAACTCTCCTACAGAATGGAGGTAACTCTCCTACAGAATGGAGGTAACTCTCCTACAGAATGGAGGTAACTCTCCTACAGAATGAAGGTAACTCTCCTACAGAATGAAGGTAACTCTCCTACAGAATGGAGGTAACTCTCCAACAGAATGGAGGTAACTCCCCAACAGAATGGAGGTAACTCCCCAACAGAATGGAGGTAACTCCCCAACAGAATGGAGGTAACTCCCCAACAGAATGAAGGTAACTCTCCTACAGAATGGAGGTAACTCCCCAACAGAATGAAGGTAACTCTCCTACAGAATGGAGGTAACTCCCCAACAGAATGGAGGTAACTCTCCTACAGAATCGAGGTAACTCTCCTACAGAATCGAGGTAACTCTCCTACAGAATGGAGGTAACTCCCCAACAGAATGGAGGTAACTCCCCAACAGAATGGAGGTAACTCCCTAACAGAATGGAATCTTTATGAGGGAAGGTCACCAATGTGAGGGTCAGAATGCAGGGTGAGGAGCGAGATGTGTCCCCCTCCGTCTCCCAGGGCGATGCGACACCGTTGCACAGCAAGCCATTCATTTGGCCTCCACCTTGTGCTGCTGCGTTGTCTGATATGCAAGGCCGCTCTAACCTGCCCAGATTCCATTAGCGAGCTGCCAGTTCTCCCGCTCCACTGTTTCCCTGGCATATTAAACAGATTAATAGAACAGGGCTGCACTCCGCTCCGGGGCGGGAGAGAGAGCGGCCTGTCAATCTCAGCTAAAAACACAAAAGCAGAAAATGAAAGAAGCCCCTGGCTGAACCGTCAGAGCTGATAAAACAGAGTTAAATCTCACATGCAGCGCAGGGGGAAAACAGACAGATAGTAAATATTTATTCTCTCTACTAGTTGAGTGAGGAAAAAGGAGGCCACATCATAGCCTACCTAAGCCACCATACAGTGGGATCAATGGAGGGGAATGGCTGAAGAAAATTAATTAAGAAAATTCTCTCATACTCTCTCACAGTAACTACTGCGCATGCTGACAAGCACCCAGACCAGTCCTCAAGTCTTGGCTTTTTGACATTGATTCAACTATCATTTTTGCAACAAAGGTCTACACTTCAAATAGGGATCCCCACTGTACACAACAAAGAAATGATCCAAGCTTTGCAAGGAAACAAGACTGCACTGAGGAGTGAAGCTGGATCATGAGATAGACCTACATACTGTAGAACCTTACACAGCACTACAAATCATTCTCTGCACTAAAAATCATAGAATGGGTCATTACATTAAACCATCTCTTCTAATATCCCCCAGTCCCATGCCAGGCCCGTGCCCTGGGGCTCCCGGCACAGAGAAGGAGGTCTAATGGCCTACTGTATTAGCGGGTTAATTGCCCTGTCGTGGTCTCCGTTGGATTGCGAGTGGAGCCCGTTTTAGTTTAATTGTGAACCGTTCCGTTCCATAACCCCACTAAGCAGCCAGTCACTGGTGCATGGAGCTGGATTACGTGTCAGAGGTGTCCTTCATGATGCGTGGAGACAGACAGACAGACAGACAGACAGACAGACAGACAGACAGACAGACAGACAGACAGACAGACAGACAGACAGACAGACAGACAGACAGACAGACAGACAGACAGACAGACAGACAGACAGACAGAGACACCCTGGAGTACTGACTTAGAGCACCACCTGCTGGCTCTCACTCTACACACCTGTTTTCATTGACGCACAGAAACATACTATTCATAGACAGTCTAAAAGTGATCAGTCTTGCCCCTGTAATATCAGATATGTTCAGGGGATGTCTTCCTATTGGCCTCGGGTGCTTTGGACACAGACACCAATTCCGACAAGACTCTTGATGCTGTCCTTCACCCCCCCCTCCCCCATTCCCCTCTGTGTCCAGTCCTTCAGCAGTCTCCTCTACCTCTGTTCCTCTCACATCCTCTCTGCTGTGCTCCCACTCATTCATTATCACTTGTTCAAGACTCATCTATTTCAGAACTCAACCACTCCCCCTGCTCCTCTCCCACGTGTCACTCCCTCTTTGGCATTCCTCTCCACCGTCCAGAGGATTATCTCCCCCACTCCTCCATCCCCTCCCGGCCGGCCCTGTCCCTTCTCATTCTCCTCAGAGGCAGACAAGTCATTTGGGAGAGGGAGAAGCAGGGATAAAAACTGGCTTATGACCTTTTCTACCTTATATCGAACTCCTCGTCGACTCAGAGAGAAAGTGGCAATCAGCCTAGGTGGAAGTGACACCCTTATGTGAGAATGGTGGGGCTGGACTCAGAATTGCAGAGGCTGTCGCCATCTGTTAGGGTGAGCCTGGTGGGGATAGGTAGCCTAACAGGTAACACACTAGACTTTTAGCAGACACACCAAAACACAGTAAAGACCACATGTTTACTAAATCACATGGAGCATAGAAATATGTAACATGGTTAAGAAAGAAAAATAACTATGCCCATATAAAACATATATAGCTATGATCCTGTTGCAACAAATAACCACTATAGTTCTGAATTCAAAAGCCTCCATAATGTTGAGAGAGTGATCATAGACACAGTAAGTCTATGTTCTCCCCAGTGCTGAAAATGAATTCTCTGATGTGTGACACTGACCTTTCTACCACTGCTGGCCCTAGTGAGACAGAGCTGTGTCACACAGGCCAGGGCTCCATGTGTGTCCATGCACTTCCTATTCTGGGGCCATCAATTGAAATGCAGAGCCAGACAGCATGAATGGAGCCTGGTGCGCTGCTCTTGACTGCCATGACCACAAGAGCCCCACCTAGTATTGAAACAAGCAGCGGAAAAAACACTTAAACCGGCATTTACATTGTCATTTTCATATCACCATAATCCTCCATGGGCCTGCACTGCCCTCCGGCTACATCTACATGTTCTAACACCAACACCAGACAGGCAAGCCTGGGCAACCTCATGGCTGGGACAGACCAGCAGGGGTCAGTGGGTGCTAGACAAATCCATAATTCATGTGGGTTGTGGGCTTTTGGCATTTATGAAGTGTTCAAATCCTAGTCAGAACTAGGAAACCCAGAAACTCAGAAATGTCCATGTTGCTAAATGGTTGAACGAGGCACGTGTATAATTACAAACAGTTAGCAAGACGGAAATGTCTGAGTTTCCTAGTTCCGACTAGCACGTAAACGTGGCATTATACCTCTAAAGGTGTGTGTGTGTGTGTGTGTGTGTGTGTGTGTGTGTGTGTGTGTGTGTGTGTGTGTGTGTGTCATAAATGGCCAAAAATACAGTCAAAAAATAAATCATAAAGAATAAGGTATTGAAGTCTCTATTCTATATCTAGGAGATATAAGAAAGCTCAGGAAATATGAACGTTTTTTTTTTTACACAAAACTACCTCCATACATCCATTCATTTGTATGGGTTACATTCAGACGAGTCCCATGACACAGAGAACACCACCTTGTTTGTGAAAGTCTCATCTTTCAATAGAGGGGTCACATTAGTTTGTAGGCCAAACCGTTCAGATATGTTTTTGTGAGAAGATACATTTTCGGGATGTCTCGTGGTCTGACAAACACCGCTGTAGCTCGGCCACCTTCCACCGCAGATGTGGAAGGCCAACCTAGGAGGATGCTGCGATTTGAGACGGAGCCCATGCAAAAAAACAGACATCTCTAGCTTAAACTGACAGATTTTCGCGGGTATTTTTTTATTATGCTACTTAGAGTGACGCACGGGTGAGTCAATAGACTCTTAAGGAATTTAACAGTGGTGGGAAAAGTACTCAATTGTCGTACTTGAGTAAAAGTAAAGATACCTTAATAGAAAATGAAAGTCCCCCAGTAAAATATTACTTGAGTAAAAGTAAAGATAGCTTAATAGAAAATTAAAGTGAAAGTCCCCCAGTAAAATACTACTTGAGTAAAAGTCTAAAAGTATTTGGTTTTAAATATACTTAAGTATCAAAAGTAAATGGAATTGCTAAAATGTATTTAAGTATCAAAAGTAAAAGTATAAATCATATCGAATTCCTTATATTAAGCAAACCAGACTGCACAAATTTCTTGTTTTTTTTATTGACTGATAGCCAAGGGCTCACTACAACACTCAGACATAATTTACAAACAAAACATTTGTGTTTAGTTAGTCCTCCAGGTCAGAGGCAGTAGGGACGACCAGGGATGTTCTCTTGATAAGCGTATGAATTGGACCATTTTCCTGTCAAAATGTAACAACTACTTTTGGGTGTCAGGGAAAATGTATGGAGTAAAAAGTACATTATCTAATTTAGGATTGTAGTAAAAGTAAAAGTTGCCAAAAATATAAATAGTAAAGTAAAGCACAGATACCCCCAAAAACTACTTAAGTAGTACTTTAAAATATTTTTGACTTAAGTACTGTACTTTACACCACTGGTTGATTGAGCAAAACATGGGCACATTGACAAAAAGTTGAACTCCAGAGGAGCACAAAAGATGTCTGTCTCTCAACTGGAGAACGTAGCGTAGCCAACCAACCCTGTGAATGCAATCAAACAACAGCAAGCAGGGCCACTTAGGGTTCCATCATGATGAGAGGGGAGTTAGCAGTGAGACTGACTGTAGTGTAGAGCAGCCCATGCTCTAATAGGGAACTGGAGGACCATACAGTAATTGGTCACTACAGTCCCATCCTGCTATCATCACCACATACACTCAGTAGAACACAACACACCAGTTCATTTTAGAGGGCTTTGTCCTGCAAACTCCTGTTTTTGTTGTGTGCTAAATCAAATGATTTTTGCGTTAATACTTAAATGTCATCAACTTTGCAAGAACAACCGATGAAGGAATCAAATGTCTGACCAATACTACTGCCTTGGTGAAGTGCTCCATGCAATCCACAGAGCTCATTTTCTACAAGAGTCATTTCAGTGTAAGATGACTATAAATGCAGGGCATTTAGAGAGCAACCTTATTTTGTGAACCGCTGACCATTTCATTCCACCTCAAATTGCTGTGGCTCAGATGTCTATGTTATTGAGAATAAAATAATTGTGTGCCAAGCTTTGGAAAAAAATATATGATGTACTCCATTGCCGCACTTTTCCAAATGTTGTTTTGCACAATTGCAGTTCAGAGAGCTTCAGCGCTTTTAAAATTTTCCTTGTGGTATTTCCAATCAGAAATAATAACAGTATTTGTTGACAAGTGCAAAGAGAGAAGCTGTAATGATGATATTTGAACCCTGGGGTTCAAAAAGCTATAAAATCCCCTCCACTACCCCACAACAAACTCCCCCATTTGATCACCCATTATTCTTCAGAACATGATGTGTATGTGTATTTCAGAGTGCACAGCAGATATGTGGTTAGCACAATCATTTACAGAATAACTTTTGGAGACATTGATCACTGTTAATAACAACTACATGGGCCACTACATGGGCCTACAGCCACAGAGGAAATGGGATTCCAATTCAAATTCCTTCATAAAAATCCAAGTCAAAACCTGAATAATAGTGTAATATCTTTAAAGAGGGGTATACTACAAAGCAGGATCCTGGAGTTAGCCTGCTAACTTGCCTAAATATTCTGAAATATATATATATTATTTTTTTAAGATATGTTTGAAATGGGCGTGGTCTACTTAACTCAACAACCAAAAAACAAATACATAAGTTTAGCTTTCTTGATGAACCTGAAAATTAATGTATTTCTGGTTGTTTATCAAAGTCAGCTGGATAACTTGATCCTGCTTTGTAATATACCCCTCTGGGCAATTTTAAGAAATTGCAGTTACAATGCATAATATCTCTGATCATTTAAAATGACAAATCATAAGCGGCTACATTTTTTCTAATTGCTTTTTTCTGCTCCACACATCTCCTCCAGGTCGGTGGCAGCCGACATAT
The DNA here is from genome assembly GCF_016432855.1 of Salvelinus namaycush. Lineage (NCBI taxonomy): Eukaryota > Metazoa > Chordata > Actinopteri > Salmoniformes > Salmonidae > Salvelinus > Salvelinus namaycush. The sequence continues at coordinate 37,965,419 of NC_052318.1, read as the reverse complement.
GGGCCTGTCTCTCTGTGATTAACATGTGAAGTGAAGGGGACAAGCTGACACATCCCCAAACCCTTGAGCAGATCCCCTCTCCCTCCTCCTCCTCCAGTCTGGCCCCACTGAGTGCACAGGGAATTTACATTTTAATAGGTAGAGCTGCTTGGTGCCTCTGCATCAGAGTGCAAGCTCAGCCGAAACAGCAGGTGACCGCTCCCCGAGTGTTCAGAGCGACCCCCTGAGACAATGCACATCTCACATCAGAACAGGACCTGCAGACAGGCACAAAGCCTGCTAAGACATAACACAGTGTTCAAACACTTTAGGATCCTCTCCTTATTAATTAGTGTCTTTGTTAATGACCTGATCAAATGTGTGTCATACAACACATACAGCATCAGTGCCAGATTCTAAGCTTATACTATGCTCAGAACACCTTACCGACATCCCACAAAAACACAAAGGCCAGATTGGTAGGGATCCCATCTAAGGATACGGAATGGGAAACCATTCTTGCCTTGAGACAGCAACTATAGAGCAGGTTGACATTTATTGAGATGACTCATGTACTGGAGGCAGCTCTGCAGAGTGGTCAATAGCTGGCACAGCCATTAAGTCATAAAATCTGATTTTAAATCTAAACCTAACCACACTGCTATGCCTAATGCCAAAACCACCATAAATGAATACCAAAAAAGCTACTTTTTGTTTTCATGAATTTTTATGATACAGACAATTTTGACTTTGCAGCTTAAGTGCTCAGTTCTGCCTCCAGGGAAAGACATGACAATAAACGTCAAACTGCAACTATAGAACTCACAGTCGAGGCAATAGCAGCAACCAATGCAGTACATTTCCCTTTACACCCAAACAAAATATGTTGTTAACAGTTTACTTTCTTATGCATGTGGATTAGTTACTACTTCATAATATCCCAATGTCCTAAAAGCAAACCCTAGGAGAGCAGTGACCCTGTGAAATGCACTGCCAGATGTCAACTAGACATTTGACTCAAGCCAACAATAGAGTCAGCTCCAGGCAAGCAGTCAGCTGAAGGACTCCTCTTCCCCTCGATCAATAACTATTGAACATGCCAAAAGCAATCAACACCAATTAATTGTGTGCATGTTGATGAGTATGCAGAGCTTATCAAAACTGTAGGGCTAAGAGAGACAATGCCTCCTGTTTTCCATAATTAGTAATCAAGTACATCAGGCCAATTCATGGTCAAGCACTGCAGCACACTGGGAAAGAACAAACAGGCCTGATTATAAAGCCACTACTACTGCACTGTTCAATGTTGTAGGAGAGTATTTACTTTGGAGTGGAAACTTGATTTTTTTTTCAATGGATGTAACTATGCAATCCTTGTAACACGAATTGATAAATATTTGTCAATCTATTAAAACACACACGCATATAAATGGTCTGAGGCAAAAGCTAAATGTTTGGTCAGCAAAGAACAAACCCCAGCAATGAAACTTGTGGTAAATGCTGAAGATGTGACAAGGTTCACAAACTATATACAGTATACAAACACACATATATATTATTGTGTGCACATGAATGATAAATTAGTCCCCAGGTTAAACATGGAGCGACAGTCATCAAAGGGCAAATGTTGCCTATCAATAGCAGCCGCTTGTTCCCATGATCAATTTTAAACAGTCACTGACCAGAAACAATAGCCCAGAGACTGTGGCCATTACCCCCTCCTTTCCTACTCAAAACCAGCATTGGCAATCAATTTAGCTGAACCTAATCCCCTAACCCATTCTGATAATAGCACAACAGTAGCTCTTTCGCCAGGCACTACATTCTCATAAACCCTTGTCTTTTTATGGATTCAACACGCACATATGCAAAAATCTTAACATCTCAAGTGAATAAACATTAGAAAGAATCCAATAATAACTTTGAGTAGAAAATGTTTTATTTGATTTAATTACATTGTACTAGGTTTACATTCAGACACGCAGTTAGCATGGTCCAGAGCAGTGCAGAACAGCACATCGAGGGGACATCAGCTGCTAGAGAACAATCGATCAACCAGCCAGGCCTCTCAGAGACCCTGATGGCTAATTGATGCAGTAAATCCAGTCATTAAGCCCTGGGAGGAGTGCCTGTGAGGGCATCCAAAGTAAACACCTTGAGTTGTGTAGTCTAGTCGGTCATCGATGGCCATCTCTACAGGACGACAGGAGTAAGTGTAGCAGGATGCCTGGAGAACACAGAGGGAGGAGAGGAAGAAAGGGTATGGATAAATCACACCGAGTGAGATCATACACTACCGTTCAAAAGTTTGGGGTCACTTAGAAATGTCCTTGTTTTTGAAAGAAAACCACTTCCTTTGTCCATTAAAATAACATCAAATTGATCAGAAATACAGTGTAGACATTGTTAATGTTGTAAATGACTATTGTAGCTGGAAACGACAGATTTTTTATAGAATATCTACAAAGGCGTACAGAGGCCCATTATCAGCAACCATCACTCCTGTGTTCCAATGGCACATTGTGTTAGTTAATCCAAGTTTATAATTTTAAAAGGCTAATTGTTCATTAGAAAACCCTTTTGCAATTAGGTTAGCACAGTTGAAAACTGTTGTGCGGATTAAGAAGCAATAAAACTGGCCTTCTTTAGACTAGTTGAGTATCTGGAGCGTCAGCATTTGTGGGTTTGATTACAGGCTCAAAATGTCCAGAAACAAAGAACTTTCTGCTGAAACTCTGGTCATTTTGAGCCTGTAATCGAACTCACAAATGCTGATGGTACAGATACTCAACTAGTCTAAAGAAGGCCAGTTTTATTGCTTCTTTAAATCAGTATAACAGTTTTCAGCTGATCTAACTAGAGGTCGACCGATTAATCGGAATGGCCAATTAATTAGGGCCGATTTCAAGTTTTCATAACAATCGGTAATCGGTATTTTTGGACACCGGTCATGGCCGATTACATTGCACTCCACGAGGAGACTGCGTGGCAGGCTGACTACCTGTATGCGAGTGCAGCAAGGAGCCAAGGTAAGGTGCAATCTAGCATTAAACGTATCTTATAAAAAACTATCAATATTAAAATAATCACTAATTAACTACACATGGTTGATGATATTACTAGTTTATCTAGCTTGTCCTGCGTTGCATATAATCGATCCGGTGCCTGTTAATTTATCATTGAATCACAGCCTACTTCGCCAAATGGGTGATTTAACAAGCGCATTCGTGAAAAAAGCACTGTCGTTGCACCAGTGTACCTAACCATAAACATCAACGCCTTTCTTAAAATCAATACACAAGTATATATTTTTAAACCTGTGTATTTAGTTAATATTGCCTGCTAACATGAATTTCTTTTAACTAGGGAAATTGTGTCACTTCTCTTGCGTTCTGTGCAACAGGGTCAGGGTATATGCAGCAGTTTGGGCCGCCTGGCTCGTTGCAAACTGTGTGAAGACTATTTCTTCCTAAAAAAGACAGCCAACTTCACCAAACGGGGGATGATTTAACAAAAGCGCGAAAAAAGCATAATCATTACGCGAATGTACCTAACCATAAACATCAATACACAGAAGTATATATTTTTAAAACTGCATATTAAGTTAAAAGAAATTCATGTTAGCAGGCAAAATTAAACTAGGGAAATTGTGTCACTTCTCTTGCGTTCATTGCACGGAGAGTCAGGGTATATGCAACAGTTTGGGCCGCCTGGCTCGTTGCGAACTAATTTGCCCGAATTTGACGTAATTATGACATAATATTGAAGGTTGTGCAATGTAACAGGAATATTTAGACTTTGGGATGCCACCCGTTAGATAAAATACGTAACGGTTCCGTATTTCACTGAAAGAATAAACGTTTTGTTTTCGAAATGATAGTTTCCGGATTTGACCATATTAATGACCTAAGGCTCGTATTTCTGTGTGTTACTATATTATAATTAAATCTATGATTTGATAGAGCAGTCTGACTGAGCGGTGGTAGGCAGCAGCAGGCTCGTAAGCATTCATTCAAACAGCACTTTCCTGCGTTTGCCAGCAGCTCTTAGCAATGCTTCAAGCATTGCGCTGTTTATGACTTCAAGCCTATCAACTCCCGAGATTAGGCTGGCCTATTAGAACATCCAATAGTCAAAGGTATATGAAATACAATGGTATAGAGAGAAATAGTCCTATAATAACTACAACCTAAAACTTCTTACCTGGGAATATTGAAGACTCATGTTAAAAGGAACCACCAGCTTTCATATGTTCTCATGTTCTGAGCAAGGAACTTAAACGTGAGCTCTTTTACATGGCACATATTGCACTTTTACTTTCATCTCCAACACTTTGTTTTTGCATTATTTAAACCAAATTGAACATCTTTCATAATTTATTTGAGACTAAATTGATTTTATTGATGTATTATATTAAGTTAAATAAAAGTGTTCATTCAGTATTGTTGTAATTGTCATTATTACAAATATATATATATATTAAAAAAAAATATGTATATAAATAAATAAATAAATAAAAAAATCGGCCGATTAATCGGTTCCGGCTTTTTTTGGTCCTCCAATAATCGGTATCGGCGTTGAAAAATCATAATCGGTCGACCTCTAATGCTAACATAATTGCAAAAGGGTTTTCTATTGATCAATTAGCCTTTTAGAATGATAAACTTGGATTAGCTAACACAACGTGCCATTGGAACACAGGAGTGACGGTTGCTGATAATGGGCCTCTGTACGCCTATGTAGATATTCCATAAAAAATCTGCCGTTTCCAGCTACAATAGTCATTTACAACATTAACAATGTCTACACTATATTTCTGATCAATTTGATGTTATTTTAAAAGGACATTTTTTTTGTTGCTTTTCTTTCAAAAACAAGGACATTTCTAAGTGACCCCAATCTTTTGAACGGTAGCGTAAATACTGAACAAAAATATAAACACAACATGAAAAGTGTTGGTCCCATGTTTCATGACCTGAAATAACGCACAAAAAGCTTATTCTAACAAATTTGGTGAACAAATTTGTTTACATCCGTGTTAAATCCGTGAGCATTTCTCCTTTGCCAAGATAATCCATCCACCTGACAGGTGTGACATATCAAGAAGCTGATTAAACAACATGATCATAACACAGGTGCACCTTGTGCTGGGTACAATAAAAGGCCACTTTAAAATGTGCAGTTTTGTCAAACAACACAATGCCACAGATGTCTCAAGTTGAGGGAGCGTACAATTGGCATGCTGACTGCAGGAATGTCCACCAGAGCTGTTGCCAGAGAACTGAATGCTAATTTCTCTATCATAAGCTGCTTCCAATGTCGTTTTAGAGAATTTGGCAGTACGTCTAACCGGCCTCACAACCGCATATCATGTGTTAACATGCCAGCCCAGGATCTCCACATCCGGCTTCTTCACCTGCGGGATCATCTGAGGGGGTGGGGGGGTTGCTGAGGAGTATTTTGGTCTGTAATAAAGCCCTTTTGTGGGGCAAAAAATATTCTGATTGGCTGGGCCTGGCTCCCCAGTGGGTGGGCCTGGCTGCCAAGTGGGTGGGCCTTTGCCCTCCCAGGCCCACTCATGGCTGCACCCCTGCCCAGTCATGTGAAATCCATAGATTAGGGCCTAAGGAATTCATTTCAATTGACTAATTTGCCTATATGAACTGTAACTCAGTAAAAACTCAAATTGTTGCATTTATAGTTTTGTTCAGTATATTAAGTATTACATCTCTCTTATTTTTCAGAGACGATGAATGCTGAGGGACTAGTGGTATACTGTACCACAGAGACATTAAGGGATTCGACACCAGGCCAGGGTGCAGGTCTCTGCGAGGTAGGATGATTAGCAGTGCCTCAATGCAGACGCGGTTCCCGGGACAAGTCTTCCCTTTCACCACCTGAGTGGACACAGCAGGGTGGACTTAGGAAAGTGCAAAGCAATTAAAACACATGCACGGTCCATGAACACACACACAGAGAGAAGGACAGGAAACACTTAACCATCAGCAAAAGTGTAGGTTTGGTCATCTGGAAATTGGAACATTTCATGACAGGAACATGAGAGTTCTCCACTTTAGCTCCCACTGTGCCAATGAGCTGCTAGCCTTGTGTCACCTTTACCTGCACAGAACAGACTCTGGTCATCAACTAGTGAGGACTATGAAAAATAAATAACCCCTAAGAGTTGATGTTTAAAGTTGTCTCTATATACAGTACCAGTCAAAAGTTCGGACACACCTACTCATTCAAGGGTTTTTCTTTATTTTTACTATTTTCTACATTGTAGAATAATAGTGAAGACATCAAAACTATGATGTAACACATATAGTAACCAAAAAAGTCTTAAACAAATCAAAATATATTTTATATTTGAGATTCTTCAAAGTAGCCACCCTTTGCCTTCATGACAGCTTTGCACACTCTTGGCATTCTCTCAACCAGCTTCATGCGGTAGACTCCTGGAATACATTTCAATTAATAGATGTGCCTTGTTAAATGTTAATTTGTGGAATTTCTTTCCTTCATAATGCGTTTGAGCCAATCAGTTGTGTTGTGACAAGGTAGGGGTGGTATACAGAATATAGCCCTATTTGGTAAAAGACCAAGTCCACATTATGGCAAGAACAGCTCAAAGAAGCAAAGAAAAACAGTCCATCATTACTTTAAGACATGAAGGTCAGTCAATCCGGAAAATTTCAAAAACGTTGAAAGTTTCTTCAAGTGCAGTGGCAAAAACCATCAAGCGCTATGATGAAACTGTCTCTCATGAGGACCGCCACAGGAAAGGAAGACCCAGAGTACCTTCTGCTGCAGAGGATATGTTCATTAGAGTTACCAGCCTCATAAATTGCAGCCCAAATAAATGCTTCACTGAGTTCAAGTAACAGACACATCTCAACATCAACTGTTCAGATGAGACTGCATGAATCAGGCCTTCATGGTCGAACTGCTGCAAAGAAACCACTACTAAAGGACACCAATAAGAAGAAAATACTTGTTTGGGCCAAGAAACACGAGCAATGGACATTAGACTGGTTGAAATCTGTCCTTTGGTCTGATAAGTCCAAATTTGAGATTTTTGGTTCCTACCGCCGTGTCTTTGTGAAAAGCAGAGTAGGTGAACGGATGATCTCTGCATATGTGGCTCCCACCATGAAGCATGGAGGAGGAGGTGGGAAGTGTGGGGGTGCTTTGCTGGTGACACTGTCAGTGATTTATTTAGAATTCAAGGCACACTTAACCAGCATGGCTACCACAGCATTCTGCCTCGATACAGCATCCAATCTGGTTTGCGCTTAGTGGGACTATGATTTGTCATTCAACAGGACAATGACCCAACAGACCTCCAGGCTGTGTAAGGGCTATTTGACCAAGGAGAGTGATGGAGTGCTGCATCAGATAACTTGGCCTCCACAATCACCCGACCTCAACCCAATTGAAATGGTTTGGGATAAGTTGGCCCACAGAGTGAAGGAAAAGCAGCCAACAAGTGCTCAGCATATGTGGGAACTCCTTCAAGACTGTTGGAAAAGCATTCCACGTGAAGCTGGTTGAGAGAATGCCAAGAGCGTGCAAAGCGGTCATCAAGGCAAAGGGTGGCTACTTTTAAGAATCTAAAATATAATATATATTTTAATTTGTTTAACACCTTTTTGGTTACTACATGATTCCATATGTGTTGCTTCATAGGTGTGATGTCTTCACTATTATTCTACAATGTAGAAAATAGCACAAATAAATAAAAACTCTTGAATGAGTAGGTGTGTCCAAACTTTTGACTGGTACTGTAGGTCAAAAGTGCTAACAGTAAAGACAAAAGTAAAAACGTGTTAAAAAGCTCTCATAAAATACTGAAGCCAAACAATGAGATTCTGAAAGTAAGCTGACCAGTGCATGACCAGGCTAAAATGCATGGGGACAATACCAGCATAAGTATGAGGCTGTCATAGCCATACACTCCCATGTCCTCCATCCACACCTGTGCTGGCCTTACTCAAGACTGGTGTCAATGGACAGCTAAAAGCAAAGAAACATCATACATTTAACACAGCCATAAACACCATTAAAATTGATTTTCAGTTGATCAGATGAGACCTCTTAAAAAACAAAGTCAGATCTTCAATATTAGGTTTGGCTACCTGTTACAAAGACTTCCGCCAACTCGGTCCACCCCAAGAAAATATGCAGAACGTTCATTGGGTCTTGCACTCCATCTAAGAGTAGCCAGAGGGGGATGCGACTGCTGTCCCTGGGTGGCTTGGAGGTATTTTCCTCTGGCAGATAACCCAGAGGACTGGCATGCAGGCAGAAACCCTGGTGCTTGGGTATCTTTCCTCCAGATTTTTGTTCTGTCTGTACTTCGGGCACTGCAGGCCAGTGTCCGGGTACAGCAGGCCAGTGTCACAGACCAGAGCTGGTTAAGACACTGCATCGCCACTTCTCTGCTACCTCACAGCAGTCCTTTAGGCCAGAGGATAGAACTATTGGAATGGTAGGATGCAGAGTGAGAGCCCACTTTCATGTCTGACTGACACGAAAGTCAACAGTCTACTGTGGACAAACATCCTGGAGCACTTACAAGCCAAATTCCAAGTTGACATGTTTATAAATTGAGAAGACATGAATGGCTCTAGCAACTGTGATTGGACGGTCAACTTATAGGACGCTGCAATGATAGCTATAAAATAAATAAACGTTTACCTCTAACATCAGGTAGGCAGATTTCCTTCAGCATCAAGCATCCAGCAAGGAATGCTTGCCAACCAGCTTGCTAAAAGTTTAGCTTTGGTGTCCCAAAGCTACTAAAAGGTATGCACACTGGACACAACGTCGTGAAAACTAAACTTAAAAAAAAAAATGATCTGAATTTAAACATATTACGCTAATTCGTTTGATGTTTTACTTTTCTGAAGATCCAGAACAGTACCAGTCATCACTTACACGAACTGTTATCCAACCAGCATGTCTGTACGCTTTCAAGACTCTGCCTCCTCCAGGAAGTAAACAATATTTTTCTTCATCCTTTATGGTGACTACGAGATTCAACACTATCCTCTAGTGTCCATTTATGATATTGCATGTCCATACGTTCAGTCGTCACAAATAGTTTTTTTAAATTGTAATTTTGGTTCAAATTAAATCAATCTAGTGTTTTTCAGTTGTATTATTATACTTTGGGGTAAGCATGCCTCACAGAAGATAATCTTATTTTACCGTTCAATGTTATTTATTTTACCTTTATTTTTCCAGGTTAGTCTCATTGAGATAAACATAAATGTTTCAAGAGAGACTTGGCCAAAATAGCAGCAAAGTTTAAAACACATTTTTACAACATAAAACACTACAGTTTAAAAACATAACTGTACATATTGAACAGACAAAAGTTATTTGGGGAGGTGTGGTGCATCAAAACATTGATAGCCCCCCACTTCATTGCAGTGGTGTAAAGTACTTAAGTAAACATACTTTAAAGTACTACTTAAGTAGTTTTTTGGGGTATCTGTACTTTACTTTACTATTCATATTTTTGACAACTTTTACTCTGCTACATTCCTAAATAAATGTATGTACGTTTTACTCCTTACATTTTCATTGACACCCAAAATTACTTGTTACATTTTTAATGCATAGCAGATTTTGAATGCTTAGCAGGACAGAAAAACTGTCCAATTCATGCACTTATCAAGAGAACATGCCTGGTCATCCTTACTGGCTCTGATCTAGCACATTCACTAAAGACAAATGCTTAGTTTGTAAATAATGTGTGAGTGTTGGAATGTGCTCCTGGCTATCTGTAAATAAATAAAAATCTTGCTGGTTTGCTTTGCTTCATCTGGTTTGCTTAATATAAGGAATGTTAAATGATTTATACTTTTACTTTTGATACTTAAGTATATTTGAGCAATTATATTTACTTTTGATACTTAAGCAGATTTAAAACCAAATACTTTTAGACTTTTACTCAAGTAGTATTTTACTGGGTTACTTTCACCTGAGTCATTTTTTTATGAAAGTATCTTTACTTTTACTCAAGTATGACAACAAAGTACTTTTTCCAGTACTGCTTCATTGTCAACCACAGTTTTTACCCTAGCTTTAAACTCATTCAGAGAAGAGCTCCTGTAATTTCATGTCCTTTTGTAGCTAGTTCAAAATGGAGGGGAAAGAGAACTGGAACTCCTTTTTAACCCACTCTGTATGTGCCTTTGGCAAAGTCAACAAAATACAGTTGTGTAGGCAATAGTTGATAGAATGATTGACAGTGAAAACATTTGACAAGGCCCTACCATCTCACCCATCCTAGCAGACAAAGGCAGGCCCTGTTGCAGCAGGTGCTTAAACCACATTGTTGAGTAGTTAAGTGATGAGAGCACTTGGAGACAATGAGGCCAAGGTTCAGAGCTGTTCTGAGAAACTGGTGTGACCTGTCTGACTGCTGATATACAGTCTCATGCAAAGATTAAGGTGACGGGTGTGTGAAGGATGTTCTTTCAGTGCGCCAGTCCCTTCGTCACACCCAAGCAAATGCCTCTGGTGTCGAGGAATACAATGTCACGGCAGGGTCCCACAGGAAGAAAAAAAACGTATTGACTATTAGACCCCCTCTGGGGCCGAGGGCAACTGATTTTGAAGTCTCAGGCGAGGCCTCATGAGACCACTACAGAAGCTCCAATAAAAGTTATACAAGCTAGAGTATGCAGTCTAATTACACTACATGCATAGGCCCAATACAATCACTAGTTTGGTTACATGCTGGAATTGGTCACCGTTTCATATCCGATAGAAAGCTCTATTCTATTTGAAAATACAGTGATGGCAACAATAAGTCAAAGCCTAAGGAAACCAATCACTTGGAATCTTTTTATTATAATAAGTCAAACAGTTTCTACAAGAGCTTCCTAAGTCTTTAGACTTTGAACTGGCACACTTACTACATACTGATCATCGTCAATACAAGACACACCACAAACAGGATGTCACCAACATCAATGGTGTAGTGAAAGAGGACATCAGCTAATGTATGAGCAGTTTCTTGTCACATTGATCCATTTTGATGAGTGTTCAATGAGCGTTTTTCCCCAGATCTGTAAACCACCAAATCAAAAGCAGTGTAACATTGCCCCTTTTTCCTAGAACAGGCCGCTCAGCCGTTCACTAACTTCCCACAACTTCTTGGCCACAGCGTCGTCTTTGCCTTTGGCAACCACGTCCTGCGGCGCACAGCAGAAGAAGTAGCGTCCACTCAGGGGCTCGATACCCTCCTGGAGGGCACAGTGGAGAGTGGTCTGGGCCCCGGATTCTGTATCCAGGAACAACAGTCTAGCTATTGGCTCGATGAGGAATCTCTGCCACAGGCTGCAGTTTCGGGACAGCTCTGTTTTCACTACTCCTACAGGGGGCAAAACATAATAGGTTAAGAAAAAGAATACAGGTGAACTTTCAATGATCCAACACAGGAAAACAAATACCCTTAGCATGTATCCTAGGATGTGTAGAGTGTATCAGGACTCATTGTGGTTCATAGTGACAGATATACCATTTAATAATCTTGAAGGAAATGACCAACCTGGGTGAACACTGTAGCAAGTGACATTGGTACCCTTCAGTCTCTTGGCCAGCTCGTGGTTGAAGAGAACATTGCACAGTTTGCTGTTGCAGTACGCGTGGAAGAACTGCCAGCTGTACCTCCCAGTGCCCAGGTGTTTATTAGTGATAAGGGCATCAAAGTCGATGTTGCCCCAGCGATAGGCCATGGAGCCCAGTGTGACTACACGGCCCCCAGTGCCCTCTTTCAGGCGGTCCAGCAACAGACAGGTCAGCAGGAAGTGGCCAAGGTGGTTGACCCCAAACTCAATACCAAAGCCATCAGCAGTGCGCCCATCCGCCACCAGACCTGAAGGAGAGACCACAGATGGTTCAATAGCCTTTTCTACTCATGTTTTCTTATGAATACAATTAAGAGAAAAAAATATGACCACATACCAGCATTGTTAATGAGAAGATCCAGTCTAGCCTCGGTCTTCAGGAAGGTCTCGGTGAAAGAACGCACTGCCTGAAGGCTCCCCAGGTCCAACTGCATGTACACCACATCAGTGCTGCCTGTCTCCTGAAATCACAATTTGTTAGGCCTATATTTGCCACACTTTATTTTATTGTATTTAAATATCTTAAAATATTGTGTCCCAAATCAAATATTTTCAATAATTTCCTATAAATAGTTATTTCAAAGTCCTGGGTTAAATGAATGGGAGTGTATTTGAATCAGTGTATTTGTGTATTTAAAAAAAACTTTCTCAGTGCCTTTGAAAGTAATTGAAATACCCTAAATAGTATTTGAATCCAGGTCTGATATTTACAGGCATACAATATTTTCAAATGATAACGTTACGTCTCACTAATGAATATTCGAATACAAATGTGGAATTACTGATTTTTATAAGATTCGTGTACCCTTTTTATATCACTTATAGCAAGTTCGGCTTTCACTTGGTTGCGGCATGCCATGATTACTCTTGCACCCCTCCTGGCAAGCTCCAGAGCAGTGGCTTTCCCAATGCCAGTGTTGCCACCTATAGGTAGAACAAGACATTGACTCAAGGCACATAAAATATGAAAATACAATTCGGAGTTTCAGAGGCAAAACAAACCTGATTAAAAACCCAAATTAGATAAACATCATAGGCTGCATGAGACAGACAACACCAATGAATGTATTATTTAGGTAACTATCCTAAATGTTATCAGACTTACAAAGCAGTCCAACATGTTTACAAAGCAGTCAAACATGTTTAAAGGCTAACAGACTTACCTGTTACTATTACAGTCTTCCCTGCCATCGCTGCATTTCCTTTAAATTTGGAGCTTTTGAAAATAGTTTTAACAAGGAGAATATACACTGCAACTACAACACCAGTTGCAACTAGTAAAGGTAACATTGTGTTTTTTGCCCGGTCGTTGGTGTCCCGACTCAAACTCTGCTCGTGGAAGTGCAACCAGTGAATATAACATAGTTAGTTGCGGAGCAGGCTTTTTGTTAGGTTACCTGCCAGACCTACCTGTCCCACCGGTTCCCTGCTTCCAATTGATCACCGTCAAATATTCTGACCAAACCGGTGTTGATGTGTTTCCCCATTTACTTCTAGAGATCTATACAATTGCGTCGTAGCAGAAAGGAAGAGGAAGTGAGAGGCCCAAATCGGCGGAAAATCTGTCGTTCTCCAGCAGGGGGCATTTTTCGTTGTTTGCCCACCAAGCAATGAGTTTTTGAATTAAGGTCAATGAGAGTGTTGAATTTGGTCGACAAAAAAACGAATGGTTTATTTTCTACGTGAGGTTTATCTAATATAAGTTACTTAATAATCCTTAAATTGTTACACTCTAAAAAGAAAAGGTTCCTGGAGTATCCTTTACAGGTTCTTCAAATTTAAACTGTGGGGGAACACCTTTTAATGGATCCTCAACGAACCTTTTGAAGAACCCTTTCGGGTTCATTTAACTACTTCCCCTCCCCAGTTATTAGTTTTATTAATAATAATAATAATAATAAACGCATAACAACAATAACACAATATTTTAGTTCTCAGTGTTTATTATGATTTTAGTGGCAAAGCAGAATAAAAAAATCCAATGGATATATCCTCTGGTGTGGTGATGTAAATGTGTTGATGTTCTCCGTATCCATAACCAGAATGATTTTGCAGTGCATGGTGATCTAACAGGTTTTCTGTTATATTCATCAGAGGTGTAGGGAGGGTGAAGTCCGTGAATCCAAAGAATAGTAATTGTACAGATGATTAACAAAACATGCACATGACAGAATTCATACCTTGGTTTTTGTGGTGAATGTGAATGAAAAAACCTTTTTGATAATGGTTTTCATACACATACCTTATCCATAATGTAGAGGCCTATGGGATATTCATTGAAGAGGTAGAACCTTTTGGGGGCCATTTTCAGTGCCAAGAACCCTAAGGTTCCTCAAAGAACTTTGAGGATCTTAGAAGAACCCTAGTTGAACACCTCATTTTTTGAATGTACGAGTGTACTGACACGTGACATCCTAGCAAGTTTGAGAAAAAACACTTAATCGGAAATGTTTCCAGATGGCTCATGGCATTAGGGCTAGTAGCATAGCATCTCTCTCCATTTAATACAGGTGGTTGACGTCAACAACCCTCCTCGAATATTTAAAAATGGGATTACAATAATGAGATGTATCCACCAATTCAAAGAAAGGATAAGCGGGAGCTGGAAAGCCCGCTGTGCCGCTTTGTGGACAACGTCTCCCATATTTAGGGAGGAGAGACATGTATCTTGTCAGTATATCCATGGTCTTAGTGTACCTGACACAACCTGTTCTTCTTATGTGTTTTTTTTATAGTCAGAAAATAAAAAGAGGGGGAAGAAGAACATCACACAAAAAAATAAACCTCAGTAATTCAAATTCACTCAGAGCCCTACACAGTAAGTCTTTTTTCACTAGGACTCTGAGTGTTTCTGGATCCTGCACATGGCGAACGGCACCCACAGCACTAGACTGCGGAGCTTCAACCATGACGACCAACACACTCCCACTTTCTTTCACTCTTTTCGCCGCCTAGGAGACACGCTGGACAGTGCTTAGCCTGGCGATCTCTTCCTTTTTTACCCTAAGAGGGCACTCAGGGGACTCGTGCATGTTCCCCACCATAATTCCAAAATTCGTTGTCCTCTTCTATCTTAGCAAAATGATCAGTCATATCCAGTTTCCTAAAAACACTTGATACATGTCCAAACGCTTTACAGTTTGTACATTGCAATACCCTGGGAACAAATGCTCTCACACAATAATTCATATAGCCCATCTTAAGAGACACCTCATCTAAAAACAGTAGCACAGACATACTATCCTCCTTTCTTCCACTGACCATATGAGACAACCGACGAACACCTACTACTCCAGGAATTTCTCTTCATCGTCTCAACCTCAACTTCCCCACTGACCCCAGAAATCACTCCCTTAATTGGTGCCCTGCTCTGAAAATTGAAGCAAGTCACCCCTTTCTCCATCATTCTGGTGTGGCCCAACGTGTGCTCCTTTTGATGTTCCAATACACAGAACGTCAAAACAATTCCACTTCTGGTTACCCTCACGGACTCCCCAGACCCAATGCTTTCTTTACCATCCACGAAACATCAAACGGATCCCCCAGGTACATCTTCTTATCAATAAACTGCACTCCGACTACATACTGACTCGTTTTCCACTGTAATTTTAGCTCTCTTTATCTGTGCTTTAGCGACAGTACTCCATCCAGTATTTTTTATCAGTTTTGTCACTCCCATTTTTGCTAGCACCATCAGACTCAAATTCCACCTCCGCTTCCACCATTTCCTCCTCGTTTGTCTCTCCTCGTTTTCGGCAACACCACACTGACACAACCTGCCTGACCGTGTCTACACTTCTGCGACTTATCATCACATTGAAAAGATCTAGACGCACAACATTCGCATTGTAGTCTGAGGTCTGATTGTGTTCAAATCTGGCTGACCGGGAGGTGGTCAGGGACACATTGTGTGCGGATGTCTCCTAAATCTGGACCCAAAGTCTACATGCATGAAGCAAAAAGTAGGCCTTGGTTTTGTAATCTAGACTTCTCGAACTCAGCAGGGTATTACGTATCTCACCTGGTGTTGAGAACAATAATGAATAGGCCTATCTAGTCTGCTGTGTAAAGCCTTGTAGACTTTTCATCAAACGTACATTTCACTAGTAGCCTACAGGGTGCACTTAAAGACTCGGCATACCTGCCAAAATTTGAACTGTATTGAATCTCTGCACTACAACTTTGACTTTTCACCTACTGCCAAAGGCTTAAACTTTAATTGAATGGAACAGATTTCCACATTTCTAACATTGAGTTGGACTTTAATACTTATCTGTTAAAAATTATTAGGAAAATCAACACATTTTCAGGATGTTCCCATCACCCACAAAATCTCACATCATAAAATCTAATCTCATCTAATGTAATGTTTTGCCTACAGGCTACACATAGGCTGCATTTACACAGGCAGCCTAATTCTGATCTTCTTCTTCTTCTTTTAATTTCTATTGGCAGTCTAAATCCAAAGAGGTGTATTCCAGCCACCTACTGGGTGGGGTAAAAACTGAGAAACTTTAACACAGTAAAAAAAGGGAATAGGGGAAGGGTGAAAAACATACTCATAATATGCTTAAACGCATATTGTCCAAGCCCCCCAAAATAACAATAAAAACTAAAATCAATGTACTCCTTCAGTCAGTTTCAAATGTCTACTCAGATCCCTACACAGGTTTTGGGGCCTGAGAGGGGGGAGTATCTTCTGACAGTATTCCCTGCAATGTTTCAGATCCAAGAACCTTTTTGCTGCTTTCACGATGATATCCAATTTCTTCGATTTTTATTAGTTTGTCCTTACAATTAATCACCTGAGCAATGAACGCAACAAAATCCATCCTCTTCAGCATTAGTATTTCAGGATCTTTTATCTGATGACTGATGAATGACATCAACAGGCTGCTGGTCATCCACTGCCATAGCTTCGTCATATCTACTCTCTCCTTCAACAACTTTCACTGCCTCCACATAGGAGACCTGATCGACAGCCCTGATCCTCGCTACATTGACCTGGTTCACCCTGACAGGGCACTCAGTGAACTCTGGAACATGAAATTCTTATCTTTTCCCAAAAATTGGTCTTTTGACCAATCAGATCTGCTCTTGACCCTTCGCTAAGCCACACCCAAAATTTTGGGCAACCAATCGCGGCTAGAACTATCGTCGAGTCCAATCACCTCGGACAAACTCACTTTTGAAACATTTGAAAGCACAGCATTTTTAAACGGGCGGCAGATAGCCTAGCTGTTAGAGCATCGGGCCAGTAACCGAAAGATCACTGGTTTGAATAAAGCTGAAAAATATGTCCTTGAGCAAGGCACTTAACCCTCATTTTCTCTAGGGGTGCCGTTCTACTATGACTGACCCTGTAAAGCAACACATTTCACCGCACCTATGTGGTATGTGACAATAAAACATCATATATATTTTTATTTTAAACCCAGAGGCGCAACATAGCGAGACTTCCGGGAGTGCTTGCAAAACAGATCAAGCAGACCAGGCCCGGGGGTTTGGAGTTTGAGAAGTCAATGAGAGAAGTGAAAAATCTGTTTCCTGATTAGCATGGGGTAGTCTGATTAGAAGGGGGAATTGGGCTTCCTGGGAACATGTTGTCCGAGGTTGCAACAGTAACCAAGAGGGGCTTAGCGAAGGGTCAATTGGGCAAAAGATTCTAATTGGGCTGCCTGTGTAAACATAGCCTTAGACAGACTCAGCATACCTACCAAAGCATCTCTAAACTGTCACTTCTCAAGGTAAACCAACAGGTTTATTTTAGTAATAGCTATCTCTGAATGTTGTGTAGACAATACAATAACAGAGGCAAAGCACAAAAACATCCTGTGGCGTTCCGCTATTAGCATCGAATAGCCCCTGTGATATGCAACTTTCAGGGAAGTTAGGAACAAATATACACAGGCAGTTAGGAAAGCTAAGGCCAGCAAACAGAAATTTGCATCCTGTAGCTCTAACTCAAAAAACTTCTGGGACACTGTAAAGTCCATGGAGAATAAGAGCACCTCCTCCCAGCTGCCCACTGCTCTGAGGCTAGGAAACACAGTTACCACCAATAAACCCACTATAATTGAGAATTTCAATAAGCATTTCTCTACGGCTGGCCATGCTTTCCACCTGGCTACCCCTACCCCGGTCAACTGCCCGGCACCCTCCACAGCAACCCGCTAAAGCCCCCACCATTTCTCCTTCACCCGAATCCAGATACCTGATGTTCTGAAAGAGCTGCAAAATCTGGACCCCTACAAATCAGCCAGGCTAGACAATCTGGACCCTCTCTTTCTAAAATGATCTGCCGAAATTGTTGCAACCCCTATTACTAGCCTGTTCAACCTCTCTTTCGTATCGTCTGAGATTCCCAAAGATTGGAAAGCTGCTGCGGTCATCCCCCTCTTCAAAGGGGGTGACACTCTAGACCCAAACTGCTACAGACCTATATCTATCCTACCCTGTCTTTCTAAGGTCTTTGAAAGCCAAGTTAACAAACAGATCACCGACCATTTCGAATCCCACCGTACCTTCTCCGCTATGCAATCTGGTTTCAGAGTTGGTCATGGGTGCACCTCAGCCACGCTCAAGGTCCTAAACGACATCATAACCGCCATCGATAAGAGACATTACTGCACAGCCGTATTCATCGACCTGGCCAAGGCTTTCGACTCTGTCAATCACCACATTCTTATTGGCAGACTCGACAGCCTTGGTTTCTCAAATGATTGCCTCGCCTGGTTTACCAACTACTTCTCTGATAGAGTTCAGTGTGTCAAATCGGAGGGCCTGTTGTCCGGACCTCTGGCAGTCTCTATGGGGGGCGCCACAGGGTTCAATCCTCGGGCCGACTCTTTTCTCTCTATACATCAATGATGTCGCTCTTGCTGCTGGTGATTCTCTGATCCACCTCTACGCAGACGACACCATTCTGTATACTTCTGGCCCCTCTTTGGACACTGTGTTAACTAACCAAACGAGCTTTAATGCCATACAACTCTCCTTCCGTGGCCTCCAACTGCTCTTAAATGCAAATAAAACTAAATGCATGCTATTCAATCGATCACTGCCCGCACCTGCCCGCCCGTCCAGCATCACTACTCTGGATGGCTCTGACTTAGAATACGTGGACAACTACATATACCTAGGTGTCTGGTTAGATTGTAAACTCTCCTTCCAGACTCACATTAAGCATCTCCAATCCAAAATTAAATCTAGAATCGGCTTCCTATATCGCAACAAAGCATCCTTCACTCATGCTGCCAAACATACCCTCATAAAACTGACCATCCTACCGATCCTCGACTTCGGCGATGTCATCTATAAAATAGCCTCCAACACCATACTCAACAAATTGGATGCAGTCTATCACAGTGCCATCCGTTTTGTCACCAAAGCCCCATACACTACCCACCACTGCGACCTGTACGCTCTCGTTGGTTGGACCTCGCTTCATACTCGTCGCCAAACCCACTGGCTACAGGTCATCTACAAGTCTCTGCTAGGTAAAGCCCCGCCTTATCTCAGCTCACTGGTCACCATAGCAGCACCCACTTGTAGCACGCGCTCCAGCAGGTATATCTCACTGGTCACCCCCAAAGCCAATTCCTCCTTTGATCGCCTTTCCTTCCAGTTCTCTGCTGCTAATGACTGGAACGAACTGCAAAAATCACTGAAGCTGGAGACTCACATCTCCCTCACTAGCTTTAAGCACCAGCTGTCAGAGCAGCTTACAGATCACTGCACCTGTACATAGCCCATCTGTAAACAGCCCATCTACCTATCTCATCCCCATACTGTATTTATTTATTTATCTTGCTCCTTTGCACCCCAGTATCTCTACTTGCACATTCATCTTCTGCACATCTACCATTCCAGTGTTTAATTGCTATATTGTAATTACTTCGCCACCATGGCCTATTTATTGCCTTAACTCCCTTCTTACCTCATTTGCACTCACTGTATGTAGACTTTTGTTTTCTTTTTTCTACCGTATTATTGACTGTATGTTTTGTTTATTCCATGTGTAACTGTGTTGTTGTATGTGTCAAATTGCTATGCTTTATCTTGGCCAGGTCGCAGTTGCAAATGAGAACTTGTTCTCAACTAGCCTACCTGGCTAAATAAAGGTGAAATATATATTTATATTTTTTAAAGATGGTATGGTGTGTTTTTTAATTTCCTTTATTGAACTTTTCACCAGAGGCTGGTGGGAGGAGCTATAGGATCCACATGTTAGCCTCAGTTCTATTTACTCCATTTAAACAAAACTTTCCATACATGTTTGACCATGGAAGAAGTGGTTAGAAAGTGACTTTTTGGACCTGAATGCCAAATCCTTTAGAAGATAAAGGTGCTCAAAGTTGACACATTTTGCATACCTGTAACGGCTGTCAATGTCGTTCTCCTCCTCAGACGAGGAGGAGCATGGATCGGACCAAGATGCGGATTGGTAATTGTACATGTTTAATGTAAATAACAAGAAAACACTACAAAATACAAAACAACAAACGTGACTAACCTCAAACAGTCCTGTGTGGCCCAAACACTGACACAGGAAACAAACACCCACAAATAGCTAAAGCCTATGGCAGCCTTAAATATGGCTCCCAATTAGAGACAACAGAAATCAGCTGTCTCTAATTGAGAACCCATTCCGGCCACCATAGACTTACCTAGAAAACTACACACCCATAGACACAGCTAGATACATACACTCAACACAAAACCATAAACTACAACCAACACCCCCTCTACCATATAATACCCCAAAATACACACATACCCCATGTCACACCCTGACCTAACTAAAATAATAAATAAAACAAATAATACTAAGGCCAGGGCGTGACATAACCCCCCCCTTAAGGTGCGAACTCCGGGTGCACCAGCACATAGTCTAGGGGAGGGTCTGGGTGGGCTTCCTTCCACGGCGGCGGCTCCGGCACTGGTCGTGGTCCCCACCCCACCATAGTCATAAGGGGCAGCACCGGGATAAGGGGCAGCACCGGGATAAGGGGCAGCAGCTCCGGGATAAGGGGCAGCAGCTCCGGGATAAGGGGCAGCAGCTCCGGGATAAGGGGCAGCAGCTCCGGGATAAGGGGCAGCAGCTCCGGGATAAGGGGCAGCTCATGACCGGAGGGCAGCTCATGACCGGAGGGCAGCTCATGACCGGAGGGCAGCTCATGACCGGAGGGCAGCTCATGACTGGCTGGCGTCTCTGGCGGCTCCTGACTGGCTGGCGTCTCTGGCGGCTCCTGACTGGCTGGCGTCTCTGGCGGCTCCTGACTGGCTGGCGTCTCTGGCGGCTCCTGACTGGCTGGCGTCTCTGGCGGCTCCTGACTGGCTGGCGTCTCTGGCGGCTCCTGACTGGCTGGCGTCTCTGGCGGCTCCTGACTGGCTGGCGTCTCTGGCGGCTCCTGACTGGCTGGCGTCTCTGGCGGCTCCTGACTGGCTGGCGTCTCTGGCGGCTCCTGACTGGCTGGCGTCTCTGGCGGCTCCTGACTGGCTGGCGTCTCTGGCGGCTCCTGACTGGCTGGCGTCTCTGGCGGCTCCTGACTGGCTGGCGTCTCTGGCGGCTCCTGACTGGCTGGCGTCTCTGGCGGCTCCTGACTGGCTGGCGTCTCTGGCGGCTCCTGACTGGCTGGCGTCTCTGGCGGCTCCTGACTGGCTGGCGTCTCTGGCGGCTCCTGACTGGCTGGCGTCTCTGGCGGCTCCTGACTGGCTGGCGTCTCTGGCGGCTCCTGACTGGCTGGCGTCTCTGGCGGCTCCTGACTGGCTGGCGTCTCTGGCGGCTCCTGACTGGCTGGCGTCTCTGGCGGCTCCTGACTGGCTGGCGTCTCTGGCGGCTCCTGACTGGCTGGCGTCTCTGGCGGCTCCTGACTGGCTGGCGTCTCTGGCGGCTCCTGACTGACGGACGGCTCTAACGGCTCGGGACAGACGGGCGGCTCTAACGGCGCTGGGCAGACGGATGGCTCAGACGGCGTTGGGCAGACGGATGGCTCAGACGGCGTTGGGCAGACAGATGGCTCAGACGGCGTTGGGCAGACAGATGGCTCAGACGGCGTTGGGCAGACAGATGGCTCAGACGGCGTTGGGCAGACAGATGGCTCAGACGGCGTTGGGCAGACAGATGGCTCAGACGGCGTTGGGCAGACAGATGGCTCAGACGGCGCTGGGCAGACAGATGGCTCAGACGGCGCTGGGCAGACAGATGGCTCAGACGGCGCTGGGCAGACAGATGGCTCAGACGGCGCTGGGCAGACAGATGGCTCAGACGGCGCTGGGCAGACAGATGGCTCAGACGGCGCTGGGCAGACAGATGGCTCAGACGGCGCTGGGCAGACAGATGGCTCAGACGGCGCTGGGCAGACAGATGGCTCAGACGGCGTTGGGCAGCCGGGCAGTTCAGGCACCGCTGGGCAGACGGGCAGTTCAGGCACCGCTGGGCAGACGGCAGACTCTGGCCGGCTGAGACGCACAATAGGCCTGATGCGTGGTGCCGGAACTGGAGGTACCGGGCTGAGGGCACGCACCTCAGGGCGAGTGCGGGGAGGAGGAACAGGGCTCTGGAGATGCACTGGAAGCCTGGTGCGTGGTGTAGGCACTGGTGGTACTGGGCTGGGGCGGGAAGGTGGCGCCGGATATACCGGACCGTGAAGGAGGACACGCGCTCTTGAGCACCGAGCCTCTCCAACCCTACCAGGTTGGATGGTCCCCGTAGCCCTGCCAGTGCGGCGAGGTGGAATAGCCCGCACTGGGCTATGCAGGCGAACCGGGGACACCACCTGTAAGGCTGGTGCCATGTACGCCGGCCCGAGGAGACGTACTGGAGGCCAGATACGTTGGGCCGGCTTCATGACATCCGGCTCGATGCCCAACCTAGCCCTCCCAGTGCGGCAAGGTGGAATAGCCCGCACTGGGCTAAGCACGCGTACTGGGGACACCGTGCGCTTTACCGCATAACACGGTGTCTGACCAGTACGACGCCCTCTCACTCCACGGTTAGCCCGGGGAGTTGGCTCAGGTAACCAACCCGGCTTCGCCACACTACCCCTTAGCCCCCCCCCCCCAAGAAATTTTTGGGTGAGCCTCTCGGGTTTCCAGCCACTGTGCCTTGCAAGCGCCTCATAATGCCGCCTCTCCGCTTTCGCTGCCTCCAGCTCCGCTTTGGGGCGGCGACACTCCACTGGCTGTGCCCAGGGTCCTTTACCGTCTAGGATCTCCTCCCAAGTCCATTCCTCATCTCTCCATTGCTTTGGTTCTTGCCGTCCTTCTCCAATCCGCTTGGTCCTGGTTTGGTGGGTGTTTCTGTAACGGCTGTCAATGTCGTTCTCCTCCTCAGACGAGGAGGAGCATGGATCGGACCAAGATGCGGATTGGTAATTGTACATGTTTAATGTAAATAACAAGAAAACACTACAAAATACAAAACAACAAACGTGACTAACCTCAAACAGTCCTGTGTGGCCCAAACACTGACACAGGAAACAAACACCCACAAATAGCTAAAGCCTATGGCAGCCTTAAATATGGCTCCCAATTAGAGACAACAGAAATCAGCTGTCTCTAATTGAGAACCCATTCCGGCCACCATAGACTTACCTAGAAAACTACACACCCATAGACACAGCTAGATACATACACTCAACACAAAACCATAAACTACAACCAACACCCCCTCTACCATATAATACCCCAAAATACACACATACCCCATGTCACACCCTGACCTAACTAAAATAATAAATAAAACAAATAATACTAAGGCCAGGGCGTGACAATACCCCACCATATGATGAGACATCCATGTCTTCATCACTGGAGAAATATAAAAGGTTGAGTTTGATATGTTTTTAAAGCTTACAAACAGGGTTGTCAAACTATTTTATAATTTCTTGAAACATTGACATTTTACAAATGATCTAAAAACCTGTAAACTCAAAACGTTTTTTTCATTTTTGCATATGTTGTAGTTTAGACCCTACTTTACATCATCTAATGTGTTTGTACTGTGCCTGCCATTGGTTGAGACACAACATGCTCGTGAATACAGGGTCGGTGTCATTTCAATAATTTCAATATAATTCATTCAAACAACAGATATTCTAATTCAAGAAACATTCCCTGATTTGTGGATCTCCAACCATCTTTGTGGGACCATTTGAAAGTTGACATTTCCATTTTATTCCCATTTTAGCACATGTATCAGCCAAAACATGACACCCCTTCTCTATTTAAGAGCATGTCCACTGGGCACAGACATCAATTCAACGTCTTTTCCACGTTGGTTCAATGTCATTTAATTGAAATAACGTGGAAACAATGTTGATTCAACCAGTGTGTGTCATGCCCTGATCTGTTTCACCTGTCCTCGTTATTGTCTCCACCCCCTCCAGGTGGACTCCCCACTCTGACAGCTGTGTGCCCAGTGGGTGTTGTGTCTCAACCGATGGCGGGCACAACACACAAACCTCAGACAACGTAAAATAGGGTCCAAGCTACAATGCATTTTTAGATAGTTGACATTTTAAAAAATTACATCTTTATTAAACCGTTTTTTTCAAGAAATTGACAAATATTTTGACAAACCTGTTTGTAAGCTTTTAAATTATATCAATCTCAATTGCATTTTTTTTTTAACAATGATGAAGACCGATGTCTCATGGTATGGTGAGGTATGCCAAATAGGTACATTTTGAGAACCTTTTATCTCTTGAATGATTTGGCATTCAAATCCAAAAAGTCACTTTCTGAGCAATTCTACAAAAGCCAAATATGTACTGTTTGGTAGCACTGTAGAGCCCTGACACATCATGCGGCATTGCTTAGATGCTAAAAAGTGTTGAAGCACTGACCTGGGTGCAGGCTGTAACAGGTGACGTTTGTGCGATCCAGTCATTCCCCCAAGGGTACGTGCAATGCCATCGGGGGGACACCAAATAAAAATGTGATTCACATTTTTCATATATATATTTTTTTATTCTTCACATTTTCAAACAGTCCATTTAGATTTTCCAACAGGGCTATATATTTGGGTGAGGTTTTTTTCTCGCCTGAGTAGCCTCGTTTCACTGCAAATAAATTTCATTAAAACATCTAGTGTTCAGTGAAAAAACAGCACAATGTCAAATACAGGAAGCCTAGTCAAATAATTAACATCCAATCACATTAACTGTTACTCTCTCGTGGGAATTCCACTAACGGCCCGTATGTAGCCAAACGTAGCTGCTACTTATGTCATCTGTGCTGATGGCGCAAAAGCCATGACAGGGAGACATAGTGGAGTGGTAGCACGTTTGCAAGCAGTTGATCCTGACGCCACTTGGGTACACTGCAGCATCCACCGAGAGGCTCTTGCTGCCAAGAGAATGCCTGACAGCTTGAAAGACGTTTTGGACACTACAGTGAACATTTTTAACTTTGTTAAAGCAAGGCCCCTGAACTCTCATGTATTTTCTGCACATTTTCTGCAATGATATGGGCAATGACCATGTAACGCTTTTACAACATACAGAAGTGTATTGGTTATCAAGGGGCAAAGAACTGACAAGTTTTTTTGAATTGAGAGACGAGCTTAAAGTTTTCTTTACTGACAATAATTTTCACTTGTCTGACCGCTTGCATGATGACGAGTTTTTCATATGACTGGCCTATCTGAGTGATGTTTTTCTCTCTTGAATGATCTGAATCTAGTATTACAGGGACTCTCCACAACTATATTCAATGTGTGGGACAAAATTTAAGCTATGATTAAGAAGTTGGAGCTCTTCTCTGTCTGCATTAACAAGGACAACACACCTGTCTTTCTATCATTGTATGATTTTTGTGTGCAAATGAACTCAAGCTTACGGACAATGTCAAATATGATATAGCGAAGCACCTGAGTGAGTTGGGTGCACAATTACGCAGGTATTTTCCCAAAACGGATGACACAAACAACTGGATTCGTTACCTCTTTCATGCCCTGCCTCCAGTCCACTTACCCATATCTGAACAAGAGAGCCTCATCGAAATTGCAACAAGCGGTTCTGTGAAAATTGAGTTTAATCAGAAGCCACCGCCTGATTTCTGGATTGGGCTGCGCTCAGATTATTATGCCTTGGCAAATCGCGCTATTAGGACACATGCCCTTTGCAGCCACATACCTATGTAATAGTGGATTCTCTGCCCTCATTAGCATGAAAACTAAATACAGGCACAGACTGTGTGTGGGAAATTATTTAAGACTGAGACTCTCTCCAATACAACCCAACATTGCAGAGTTATGTGCATCCTTTCAAGCACACCCTTCTCATCAACCTGTGGTGAGTTATTCCACATTAACAAATACGTTTTATATGTAAGATGGTTAAATAAAGAGCGCAATTATTGATTACTATATTATTATTTGTGCTCTGGTCCACTTCCCACGAGCCGGGTTGTGACAAAAACAAATTCTTATATTTAATAAATGTATCATATAGTGTGTGTGTGTGTGTGTGTGGCAGGCTTACAGGGGGGTACACAGCTGGAGGTTGAATGTTTGAAGGGGTACGGGACAATAAAAAGTTTGGGAACCACTGATCTACACTGATTGAAGTGGATTTAACAATTGACATCAATAAGAGATCAATGTTTTCCCCTGGATTCACCTGGTCAGTGTCAAGGCAAGAGGTGTTCTTAATGTTTTGTATACTCCGTGTATATTAATTAAGAAACCAACCAGCCATATTATCCATTGACATTTGCTCTGCTCGAGGGAGGATGCAACATGCAACAATATCAATTGTTCAATATAATGCTATGTGAAACAAATATCACACTCAAAACCGGACCCAGAGCAATACATGACTCACCAGTGTTGTTGATAACAATATCTAGTCTAGATTTAGACTTCAGGAAGCTCTCAGAAAAGGATCACACAGACTGGAGGATTCGAAGGTCCAGCTCCATGAACACAACCTCATTGTTCCCAGTCTCCTGAGAGAAAAGAATGACCAGTCAGATGCTCTGTGTGTCTCTTACTTAATAGAGTCTAATAAACCGTCAATGACTTTCTGACATGGCCTCCCGAGTGGCGCAGCGGTGTAAGGCACTGCATCGCAGTGCTTGAGGTGTCACTACAGACCTGGGTTCGATACCAGGCTGTGTCAGAGCCGGCCATGACCAGGAGACACATGATGCGGCGCACAATTGGCCCAGTGTCGTCCGGGTTAGGGGAGGGTTTGGCCGGACGGGATTTCCTTGTCCCATCGCTCTCTAGCGACTCCTTGTGGCGGACCGGGTGCCTGCAAGCTGACAACGGTTGCCAGCTGGATGGTGTTTCCTCTGACACATTGCTGCGGCTAGCTTCTGGCTTGTCCGAGCAGTGTGTCAAGAAGCAGTGCGGCTTGGCAGGGTTGTGTTTTGGAGGATGCATGGCTCTTGACCTTCGCCTCTCCCGAGTCTGTAGGGGAGTTGCTAACAACTGTAACTACCAATTGGGGAGAAAAAGAGTTTAAAAAATACAAATATAATTTCTGACAAGGTGAAGCTCAAAGATGGAAACTGGTCAGCTAAAGTGACCAGAGCACAATTAACTATCTGTCAAATGTGAATGAGACGGACAAACAATGTGTGAGGAAATGTGAACATGACTGAGTGTTATGGAATTACAGTAATATCATCCATGTATGATCCACTTGCGTCATCCTCATTCAAGGATATGTATCTGCAGTATTTCCACTGTTTACCAGACAGTGTCATGTGAGACATATCAATGAATATTGATTCTGACACCTCTCTTATGTCACTGATGGCAGCTTCTGCCCTCTGCTTATCTCGACAGGCCATTATAACCCTCGCACCTCTCCTGGACAGATCTAATGCTGTTGTTTTCCCAATGCCAGTGCTAGATCCTGGAGAGGACACACCCACACAGATCTCGAGTTCATGTCCATTATATATTTTGCAATGTACAATAAATGGCATTCCAAAAAATGTATTGCGCAAAGTAATGTAGAATCAGTCTCATGTTACCACCAATAATAACAGTACATAACACTAGATCGGTCACTAGTACATGATGATGCAGAATAATTGCCCACCTCAAGTGTCACAAATTGTTTTATAACGAACCAACTCACCAGTCACGATTACAGTTTTTTCATGCAATTTGGTAGAGCTTTTGCATCTTGGTAGATTGAGATGCCAATTTAGAAGTACATAACCTGCGATGAGTCTAGTGCTGACAAAAAGCAGTGTGAACATGTTCGTACTGTATGTATTATCTTTCTCTATACATAAGAATGAACAACAGTGGAATTAAAATATATTTATCTATTGCGCAATGAACCCGCCCTTTGACAACATGTGCTGTGTTTTGTCTTGACAGTGAGACTCCTAAGGAAGTTATGCAAAAAGCACGTTATAGATTAAGAATTTGACAAAAATTCACATCACTTAGTGCTTATTTTATCATTACTTACGTAGGCAAATCAGTTAAGAACAAATTCTTATTTTCAATGACGGCCTAGGAACAGTGGGTTAACTGCCTTGTTCAGGGGTAGAACGACAGTTTTTTTTTACCTTGTCGGCTCAGGGATTCGATCTTGCAACCTTTCGGTTACAAGTCCAACGCTCTAACCAATAGGCTACCTGCCAGCACATGGTAGCCTAGTGGTTAAATACTGACTTCATCACACATATAAGTTGACTCATAGTTGAGCTCAAAGGTACACTGTAACTGTATTGTGCCGAGAAAGGGTCAGTGCAACGCCCCTTTTGGGTCTTGAACCCCGGTCCCCCAAGCCTTAAAAAAAGTTTGCAACACTATCACCCTCTATTTGTTAGAGCATGTCCCCACTAATAACTTTACCAAGTCCCTCACATGTACTGTACATGCCTCTGTGATGGCCTAACAGCCAACATCCCATCCCACTGCTGACACCAGTGTACAGCAACGTGCAATGTCCCTTGCAGGTCTCCCATCCCTTAGGCAAGTTTGCTAACCACTGCTCCAATAGGGTTAACCCATTTAGGGGAGATTGTAAACTTCTCACATAGAAACTTAATTGGGAGAACGGATTTTTTTTTTTTTTTACATGCTTTTTACATTTGTAGCACAACCCATTTTTGAGAAAGTCATGATTAAAGGGGCAATTTTAGGCCCTTTTTAGACCTATACATGCCTCCTGTAAGACCTTATGATCCATGATACAGACAACATCTTGGTGTATGTCAAGATTCTGAAATACATTTTTCCACATTCATTTATGACCCTGAAGAAGGCTGTGATGCCGAAACGTTGGCAAATAACAAATAAATTACTGGGAGTTTATATATGGAGTGTGCGACTTTCTTTATTTCGATAGTTTACACATTCTTTTATTCAACATAAAAAATATTAATCTGAATATCTAAAAATGACCTTTGTTGATTTGGCTTATTTTTTCTTGACATTGATTGTAACAATATACTCTTCAAACACATAACATTCCCAGAGTGGCTCTCTGGTACTTTTAAGATATATGACCCATTTTAGACATAGAAATTGACATTATAGGTCATTAACCAATCACAGATCCATTTTGCCATTCATTGAGCTGGTGGCGCTCATAAAATGTATAATTTCATCAGAATTAGTAGAGAGCCCACTCTAGAAATTTGATGTGCTTGTAGACTAGTATATTGTTCCAACCAATGTCTTGAAATTAACTAAATCAAAAAGGGTACTTTTATGATCTTCATAGTAATATTTTTTATGTTGAATAAATTGTGGAAATGTGTATTTCAGAAGGTAGATATACAGTGGGTATCAATATCTTAAGTATTCACCCCCCCTAGGATTTCTTCACATTTTATTGTTACAAAGTGGGATTAAAATGGATTTAATTGTCATTTTCTTAATCAACGGTCTACACATAATAGTCTGTAATGTCAAAGTGGAATAAAAGATCAAACATTTGAAAAATAAAACACTAATATACCTTGATTAGATTAGTATTCACCCCCCTTAGTCAATACATGTTAGAATCACCTTTGGCAGTGATTACAGCTGTAAGTCTCTAAGAGCTTTGCACCCCTGGATTGTGCAATATTTACCCATTATTCTTTTCAAAATTCAAGCTCTGTCCAGGTGTTGGAGTTCACAGCTAGACAGCCATTTTCAAGTCTTGCCATAGATTTTCAAGCAGATTTAAGTAAAAACTGTAACTTAACCACTCCAAGCATTGTCTTCTAAGTTGGTAAGCAACTCCAGTTAAGATTTGGCCTTGTGTTGTTGTTCTGCTGAAATGTGAATTCCCCTCCCTGTGTCCCAGACTGAAGAGGGTTTTCCTCTAGGACTTAGCCTGTGCTTAACATCATCTTGTTTCTTTTCATCCTGAAAAACTCCCCAGTCTTTGCCAATGTCAAGCATACCCATACCATGATGGAGCCACCACCATGTTTGAACATAAAGAGGCAGTTATTCAGTGATGTGTATTGGATTTGCCCCAACATAAGGCTTGCATTTAGGCCAAAAAGTATATTCCTTTGCAGTATTACTTTAGTGCCTTGTTTTGGAATATTTGTATATTTCTTTTCACTGTCTTTTCACTGTCATTTAGGTCATCACTGTAGTCACTACAATGCTGTGGATCCATCTCAGTTTTCTCCCATCACAGCCATTGGACTCTGTAGCTGTTTTAAAATCACCAATGGCCTCATGTTGACACCCCTGAGCAGTTTCCTTCCTGTCCTGCAGCTCAGTTCAGAAGGACAACTGTATCTTTGATGTGTCTGGGTGGTTTAATACATCTTCACCATGCTTACAGACATGCTCCAGAACTTTGGCAACTAGTATTTTTTAAACCTCCCACTTTGGGCTGGTGTCAGTGTAGGTCATACATGCATAATTGATGACCAGAAGGAATCTTACCTCAATTATCCATGAAATCCCTAGTTTGAAAGTGACTGTTTCCTGGAAGCT
The DNA here is from genome assembly GCF_016432855.1 of Salvelinus namaycush. Classification (NCBI taxonomy): domain Eukaryota; kingdom Metazoa; phylum Chordata; class Actinopteri; order Salmoniformes; family Salmonidae; genus Salvelinus; species Salvelinus namaycush. The sequence continues at coordinate 37,934,870 of NC_052318.1, read as the reverse complement.
GTGCTGCAACATTTTCCCCCACCTGGACCAGCCCCCTAGCAATTCTAGTTTCAGCCCCTTACCATTTGAATGGCAGCTAGCAAGATGCACCCAGCAGGGCGGGAAAGAGTGCAATGACATGGTGCACATATCTGCATGTGACTAGTTCAGGGACCACTTTTGGCTTGTGAGTGCTACAGTACTTTTTTTATACAAAAGTATCTCTTTAAAGAGATATTCAATGTTTGATTTGTTATTGCTAGCCATCTATCAATCACTGCCCTTCTTTGAGGCTTTTGAAAAGCTCCCTTGTCTGTGTAGTTGAAATTCAATACTTGACTGAAGGACCTTGCATGGGGGACAGGAAGGGGTAGTCATTCAAAAATCATGTCAACTCCTATTATTTCACACAGTGAGCCCATGTAACTTGTTAAGCCAAAATGTACTCCTGAACTAATTTATGCTTGCCAAAACAAAAGGGGGTGAATAGTTATGCAACAACTATATTTTAGTTATTTCATTTATTTGTAGAATTTTATTTTCACTGACATGAAGCATCTTGTGTAGATCAATGACCAAAAAAATAGAATTAAATCAATTTCAATCCTACTTTGTAACGCAACAAATTTGAAAAAATGTCCAAAAGGGATGAACACGTATGATACCCACTGTATTCCATATAATAGTTACACTATGAGGAGTATAATGACAACAAGGTGTCTATTATGTACAGTTCAGACATCAGGTCTTACAGAGGGAATGTATAGGTCTAAAAAGTGCCTAAAATGGCCACTTTCATGATTAAAAAAAAAAAAAAAAAAAAAAGTGATACAAAAATGTAAAAAACATGTCAAACATCCTTCCTCCCAATGTGAGAAATGCCAGAACAATCGGATACCAAAAATATTTTCGGGCTATGCTGGCACGGAATCGCCCAATTGGTTGTTAGCAACGAATGAAATGACAGAAGCCACGGTGTTCACTGACGCTTAAAAATCTTTAGGTATTTACAGTGACTATGACAGACAAGAAACCAAGTCAAAGTTGCTTTGTATTTACAGAGTACATGACAAAGTTCAGATGAATTATTTCTAAAAACAGACACTATTGAAAAGAAACTGGACTAAAACTTTTGAAAAGTACGGCACAAAATTCACATGAAGCACTGGAAAGATTTAAAAGCCAAAATGGCCATAATTGAAGATTGCATACAGAATCCTATGCTTCCCTTGTTCTATGTTAAAATTATTCTTAATCGTGTATATTTTGTGTGTGTGTGTGTGTGTGTATTTCAACACACACAACAATGTATACAACATGTATGTATAAGCATGGATGTGTACACATGTTTGAATATAGTGCTACTGTAGTGCAATAGTAGCAAAACAAACATCTGAACACAACTACATTTTCAGATACAGTACACAAACTAAACTTATAAAAAGTAAATAAAGTTGCATTTTCAGAGAAAAAAAAAGTTTATGCCATCATTACTGGCAAAAATAGAATGATTGGAGTTCTTTACAAGTATGCTGGAAACCTGGTGATGTTTTCATTTCTTCACATAATGTCAACAATAAACCATCCCCTTTTTCAAAGCCAATTCAAAATCTTTCAGAAAATTGTCCAGTTAAAAAAAATAACAATACAAATTGTATGTGCAACTTGCCCACAAAATCTGAGACTGAAAAATACTTCATTTCATGCAAATGTATGAACATCAAAAAAGCTCTCTCTTTTTGATGCAGTATACAAGTATAGCTGCTGAGGCTGGTTCTTCTTGCTGAGGGGACATGATTGGGCTAGGGGACAGGGTTAGGGTGCAGCACTGGCACTTGGTGGAGCTGGGAGGTGGACGTGTGCTTGTCAGAGGGTTCTGTTCCCTCCTGGCACTGGGGGGTGGCAGTGGTGGTAGTTGGGTTGTTAAGGGTTTCCTTTTTGGACTGCTTGCAGGCAAACTCTGTAATACTGAAGACAAACTGCATGCAGCCCAGCTTGACGAAGCTGCCGTGGTGGAGCAGGGCAGTGCCCTCCCAGCCTGCCCCACTGCCCCCGATCAGACTGGAGCTGCTGGCCTTGCAGTCGCAGCAGGGGCTAGAAGGAGTCACCTGACACTGACTCATCACCCCCTCCTCTAGCACCATGGGCTCCCCTGCCCCTTCCTCTTCCTGCTTCCTCCTCTTGCAGCGCTCTGTGGGTTACAAGCATTACAAAACACTCAGACCTTTGAATACCATCACCTGCCTCTGCTTTAACAACATTAGGAAACATGGCATGTCAGAGCATGCTCCTTTATCAGAGGTAAATGTTAATTCCTTCCTGTTTCTATAGAAGGCCATGAGAGGAGCTCCACTCACTGATAATGTTCTGCACTTTGGAGACCAGGCTGCTGGAGGGGCTGGGCCCAGTCTTCTCAGAGAAGTCACAGGAGTACAGCACATTGTCCACCGTTATCCCATGTTCACTGTAGTTGAGGAGCTCATACTGCTTGGTGTTCTGATCAAGGCAAGAGCAGTTACAGAATGAAATATTTAATTCACAGAGCAGCTTCTAAAACAAATCCCTGAAGCAAGAAAAAATAGATATCAAATGTATTTATACTGTATTTCTTCACAGTTCACAACTTATTGTAAAATGTATTCCAAAACCAAGTACATGTTTAAATGTGAAATGACCCACTCACCTCATCATAGAAGATGCAGGCATGTTTTCCTGAAACGTAATTACAATGACCATAGTTTGTAAGGCACACGTCCATGTCAGCACCTGCAAATAACAAGACATAACCTCAAGTCAGCAAAATCTGCCAGGGGTGGAAGACACCTTTACATGAATAGAAGGTCCTGTGATTGGGTCATGTTGTGTTATTTGGGATTGGGTGTGAATCGTACCAGTTCCTATGTACAGGCTTCTGTAGCACATACGGACAGCTCCTCCTTTCCCAGTCAAAGGATAAAACACAGCCCTGGCCTGGATATCCTTGTTTTGTGCTGAGAAAGAAAATAACACATTCTCTTCCTCACAATGCTGCAATATACAGAGCAGTCAAATGTAACAATACAGGATAAACTAAGGGATGATTTTACAAACATGAAAGGGGGATAGAAGTAATGGACATCAATATAAATGGACAGAATAATAAGAGTGAAGATGGTAAGGTTAGTAAGGGAATGGACAGTGAGTCAGAAATATAGGGAATACAAAATGGTGATGATAATGAATAAGGTTATCTTACCTTCTGTAGGCTGGGGTTGTGGAACAGGAGGTAGGCTGATACAGCTGCTCTGTGGAGGGGAAGGGGCTTTAGGCCCAAACAGCTGCTGGATCCTCTGCCAGGCCAGGAGTTCAATGAACTTCTCATCCAGACTACTCATCTGAATCTCTGAAAATAATCATGTTGTTAGCAAAAAGAGAATGAATTCAGTTAGTGTGGATCCAACTTTTCCTCACCAATCTAAAATGTGTCTTACTAAAATCAGGTGAGACTTACCACCATGGCAGTCTGCCACAGCCTTCAGACGGCTGGACAGGTCTCCCATAGAGAAAGAGCAGGGGAGGAGAGAACCACTCCTGGTGGTCACAGCATCACGACTGACTTTCCCATCTGCTGGTGGGGTGGAGCCCAGCTTGGTCATCCCCTTGATCTGGTATGGTGCTCTGGGTGGAGTGAGGGCACAGGACCCCACGGTGCTGCTGCTACTGGTTAGAGCAGGGCCCTGTGTGCCTGGGGAGGGTCTGTGAGGTGGAGAGGGGCCTCTGAGGTCTGGTTTGAAGGGACAGGTGGATGAGGAGGCCGTCCCTTCACAGGGTCTTAAGAGGGTGTTCTCGGTCTTGACCACAGCTTTACCAGTGTGGTTGGTTAACTCCGGGCTGGAAGTTGCTGGTGTCTGAGGACCAGGCCTATCAGGACCTGAGGGCTCTCTCAGCTTGTGGAGGTTGTCCTGTCTGCAGGCCTCTGGACTCCCATTGGTCCAAGACAGCTGCTCCTCCAGGGGACCGTTAACATTACTGGGCCCACAGTTGTGACAAGGCTTCTCTGTACACATGCTACACTTCCCTTCCTTGAGTGCAGGCACCCCCTGGGGGCAAACTGCTGCACTGTCAGCTTTAGGCTTGGAGGCTGGCGACTCTGTCCGGTTAGAAGTGCACACAGCACTGCCCTCCTCTGCTGTGACACAGGGTTTGATGTCAGCCATGTCCATTTTCCCAGAGTCCCATTCGGACGACAGCTTCTGCTTGGCTGACATATGTCTCACTATGCTGCACTGGAGTGTGATGACGTCTCTGAGCCACTAGGAGACAACACAGGAAAACAGAACACATTCAATCAGTATTAAAGATGTGGGATTTGTTTACTCTCATGAGACATTGTATATCACTGCTGGGTAACACGCCAGTTACCTACCTCCTGTTGCTCATCTTCACTGGTTAAGTGCTGAGAGGGTGTAAAGTGCTGCTGAGGGGGTTCTGAACTGCTGTTACAGACCAGCTCCCCGTTGCGGATCCCTGCCGGGGCAATCATGGCCGGGGGACACTTGTACTGGGACTTTATAGAATCAGGGACCTGTCGAGAGACACACACACACACACACACACAAGATCTGTCTAGTTACAAGATGTGACAACAGTGAGCACAGTGGTGTGTTACATGTCACCTCATCTGACAGAGGAAGCACTGTTGTAACCCACAGTAGTAGTACAGGGACTAGCAGGCTGACCTTGAGGGTTTTCTTCAGCTGTATGTGGGCTCCTCGGCGGACGGGGGTGTTGAGACGATGCACCCGCTGCAGGAAGTCCACCTTGACGGCATGCTGGGACATCCTGTCCTGAAACTGGTCAAACAGTTGGCAGCGACCGCTCAACGGTAGGCTCCTCTGCTTCAGCTGGAAGGGGCACAATCAGGTCAATACCATTAAAACAACATCAACACGTTTTCAATACGTTGATGTGTGTGACCATAAAAAAAAAAGCTTTAGCTTACTTACCACCATGTGTTCTATGTGATTGGGACACATCCACTTGCCCACAGGCATGGCAGTAAGAGGGGGGTCCAGACAGTCCATGTGGAACAGGAGGGGGCAATAGTCACACTGGATTAATGGTGCCAACCTGCAGCTCCTAAAACACAGAGAATCACAAAAACACGGGTTAGATTTATGACTGAAACAAATCAACTGCTAAATATCCTCAAAATAGAGCTAGGGGTAGTCTGCTCTAATGGTTTAGTGGAAAGAGGGGATAACTTGAAGGCCAGAGACGAATGGATTTCCAACCCACACTAGCTAGGTTTCCATCCAAATGGCGTGGAGTGTGAGGTGGAGCTCTCGGACTCCGAGCCCTGGGAGTCGTCCTCCACGTCATCATCCATGTCGTTCATGCGAATATTCTAAAATATGCATAAAGAAAATATGTACATTTTCCCTGCAGTGGGGTTTCCACCAAAACGACTTGTTGCAGATAAAAAAACAGCACTTGATGATAGAAGCGGAAAATTAAATTGTGTGCGTTAAGTTTTCATGTACCGAATAAAAATCTACAAAAAGGTCAATGTGTTTCCATCGCATTTTCAACTCTACTGATAGTTGGGTCACAGAAACTGTTGCGTTAAAATAGCAAAATGTGCCTACTCTGGTCTTGGTACATGTGCTCTAGCCGACAGCTGGCAGATAGTGTGTGTAGCTAGTCAACATGACGACATCATTATGGATAAGAGCGAGAAAATGTGGACTTGTCAAATGGCAGTCAAGCATCGATGATCATGTCACCTTGATATTTGTTGGAAAGGAGCATCAAGCTCATAACATGCACTTTCAACACCCTGTGAAGTTCATCACAACTTCATTCATATGTAGCCTAATAAACTGCATGGTTTCCTGAGTCGTAGTGGAAGGATCACACACACACACATCATTGCGACTCCTAGTTTTCTTCGATATGATATCAGCATTTTCGCATGAAGGCGTTTCCACCGCCATTTCTCACATAATACATTTACAGACAACAAAAAAATGGCCCATTGTCAAATTAACAAATTCTCTTGGCATTTATAAAATTATACCAAAACTTCCTGTTTCCATCACAGCTGCCGTGATTTTTATTTTATACGGAGTGACTTTACTTGCATGAAAACTGTGGATGGAAATGTGGTTACTGTCTGGAATCCTGGCAGAGTCACTGTCTGTGGCAGAGACCCTAAGCCAAGCCCCATCATTCCAGAATATATAAAATTCTCAGTGAGATAGTTTGAATTCCCCTTTCTCTCTGGCCAGCCCTGTGGTTGTGCATTCTGTGGTATTCCTGACATAGCCAAGGCTCTGATGCCAGCTCATAGAGGCACTCTAGAGTGTGGTAAATAACACAAAAACAAAACTACAGAACATTTTGGTGCCTCGCTGAAATAAACATCAGGACAAACTCTACAACCCCTCTAAAGAATATAAAAAAATAAGATGGTCTGTCAGTCAAGCATTTTTTTTTTTTATATCTCCCCAGAAAAAAGAAAGAAAAAAAACACCTCATAAACACATGTACAGTGCATTCGGAAAGTATTAAGACCACTTGACCGTTTCCACATTTTGTTATGTTATAGCATTATTCAAAAATGGATTAAATAAAACTTCTCAATCTACACACAATACCCCATAATGACAAAGAGAAAACAGGTGTTCAGAAATGTTTGCCAATTGATTAAAAATAGAAAAAAACAGTAATACCTTATGTAAATAAGTATTCAGACCCTTTGCTATGAGACTAAAAATTGAGCTCAGGTGCATCCTGTTTCCATTAATCATCCTTGAGATGTTTCTCCAACTTGATTGGAGTCCACCTGTGGTAAATTCAAATGACTGGGAAAGGCACACACCGGTCTATATAAGGTCCCACAGTTGATGGTTTTTGCTCTGACATGCACTAAGCCATGAGGTCAAAGGAATTGTCCGTAGAGCTCCGAGACAGGATTGTGTCGAGGCACAGATCTGGGGAAGGGTACCAAAATATTTCTGGAGCATTGAAGGTCCCCAAGAACACAGTGGCCTCCATCATTCTTAAATGAAAGAGGTTTGGAACAACCAGGACTCTTCCTAGAGCTAAACTGAGCAATCGGGGGAGAATCGGGTCAGGGAGGTGACCAAGAACCCGATGGACACTGACAGAGCTCCAGAGTTTCTCTGTGGAGATGGGAGAACCTTTGAGAAGGACAACCAGCTCTGCAACACTTCACCAATCGGACCTTTATGGTAGTGGCCAGACAGAAGCCACTCTTCAGTAAAAGGCACATGACAGCCCGCTTGAAATTTGCCAAAGGGCACCTAAAGGACTCTCAGACCATGAGAAACAAGATTCTCTGGTCTGATGAAACCAAGATTGAACTTTTTGGCCTGAAGGCCAAGTGTCACATCTGGAAGAAACCTGGCACCATCCCTACGGTCAAGCATGGTAGAGGCAGCATCATGCTGTGGGGATGTTTTTCAGCAGCAGGGGCTGGGAAACTAGTCAGGATCGAGGGAAAGATGAACGGAGCAAAGTATAGAGAGATCATTGATGAAGAGTGCTCTGGACTTCAGACTGGGGCAAAGGTTCACCTTCCAACAGGACAACGACCCTAACCACACAGCCAAGACAAAGCAGGAGTGGCTTCGGGACAAGTCTATGAATGTCCTTGAGTGGCCCAGCCAGAGCCCGGACTTGAACCCGATCAAACATCTCTGGAGAGACATGAAAATAGCTGTACAGCGACACTCCCCATCCAACCTGACAGAGCTTGAGAGGATCTGCAGAGAAGAATGGGAGAAACTCCCCAAATACAGGTGTACCAAGCTTGTAGCATCAAACCCAATTAGACTCAAGGCTGTAACCACTGCCAATGGTGCTTCAACAAAGTACTGAGTAAAGGGTCTGAATACTTATTTAAAATGTGATATTTCAGTTTATTATTTATACATTTGCAAAAATGTCTTAACCTGTTTTTGCTTTGTCATTATGGGGTAGTGTGTGTAAATTGATGAGGGGGAAAAACGATTTAATCAATTTTAGAATAAGGCTATAACGTAATTTTTTGGGGCAAAAGGTCAGAACTTGTGAATGCACTGTATATACACAGATATACATGTATATAGCGCCCCTTGTGTGCGCTTACGGTAATACGGTATACACATCTACCGTATAGAAACGGTATGATATTTGAAAATGTTAATATCACCCAACAGTAGTATACTGTATATTTTCATAGTAAACTATGCAATAATTTCTATGCCTTTTAAATGAGCGTCAAAACAGCTGTGAAATAATGTGTGATCTGCATATAACTGGATAACGTATCTCCTTTCCGGATTTGTTCTCAAAGCCTAGTAATGTATGTAACATCTGGTGCCAAAAAATAAATAAATCGCAGTTAGCCTACACAAAAACATTTCGATTATTAAAAGAAAGGCACTGATATTTGGTTATTAAAACATTGGCCTTGCTGTTGTCCGTACCTGCCACAGGGATAGCAGACCTTCACCGGTAGTGGGACCAGCCCATTGTGGTCCAGCTCATGCTGCAGTCGCTTCACATTCTTCCCAGTCATCTCATCTCTCCTCCTTTTTTTACTGGTTCCTGGAAGTGCAGTTGTGCAGGTGAGCTCATTGGGAAGCTGGAACTGCGTGGGGTTCCTCTCCATGGCTGCTGCTATCAGAAGATCAAAGGGCCTCTTGAGGTGTGGGGTGGAGCTCTCGGGCTCTGAGCCCTGCGAGTAGTCCTCCACGTCTAGCATGTCATCATCCATGTCGTTCTGCTCCGAGGGCGTGGCGGTGTCTGTGGAGGCGGTGGAGGTTGGGGTGTTGGGTCTACTGCTGGGCCTCCTCTCCAGGAGACGGACCTGGGCCACAGCTGCAGCTCTCAGGCCTGTGGTGCCTCCTACTGCAGCCGTGGGGTCCAGCCTCAGGGTGCCTGGGGCCAGCTCTAACTCTGCTGCAGGAGAGGGAGACTGCTTAGACAGCTGGCGGTCCAGCAGACCATTTATCTGCTCCTTCTTTAGCTCCCGCTTCTATGACACAAGAAACAACGTGTTAACAGTCTGAACAGCCCTGATTAAACCAGTCTCACCAAACTATTTTTGAATTTTATTAGGATCCCCATCAGCCGACGCCAATGGCGGCAGCTAGTCTTACCAGTGTCCAACGTATAACGAAAATTACATTACATACCAAAGACTTAACACAGCCATGCAATCTCTATAGACAAACATTGGTAGTAGAATGGCCTTACTGAAGAGCTCAGTAACTTTTAACGTGGCACCGTCATAGGATGCCAACTTTCCAAAAAGTCAGTTTGTCAAATTTCTGCCCCGGTCAACTGTATGTGCTGTTATTGTGAAGTGGAAACATCTAGGAGCAACAACAGCTCAGCTGCGAAGTGGTAGGCCACACAAGCACACAGAACAGGCCCGCCGGGTGCTGAAGCGTGTAAAGAATAACCTGTCCTTGGTTGCAACACACACTACAGAGATCCAAACTGCCTCTGGAAGCAACGGCAGCACAAGATCTATTCATCGGGAGAGTCATTGAATGGGTTTCTAAGGCCGAGCAGCCGCACACAAGCCTAAGCTCACCATGCACAATGCCAATCGCCGGCTGGAGTGGTGTAAAGCTCGCCACTATTGGACTTTGGAGCAGTGGAAACATTCTCTGGAGTGATGAATCACGCTTCACCATCTGGTAGTCCGGACTAATCTGGGTTTGGCAGATGCCAGGAGAACGCTACCTGCCTGAATGCATACTGCCAACTGTAAAGTTTGGTGGAGGAGGAATTATAGTCTGGGGCTGTTTAATTTTTTGGGCTGGACCTGTTAGTTCCAGTGAAGGGAAATCTTAACGCTACAGCATATGGCATTCTAGACGATTATGTGTTTCCAGCTTCTTGGAAACAGTTTGGGGAAGGACTTTTCCTGTTTCAGCATGACATCTCTTCTTCGAGATTGGTGTGGAAGAACATGACTGGCCTGCACAGAGCCCTGACCTCAACCCCATCGAACACCTTTGGTATGAATTGGAACGCCGACTGCGAGCTAGGCCTAATCGCCCAACATCAGTGCCTGACCTCACTTATGCTTGTGGCTGAATGTAAGCAAGTCCCTGCAGCTATGTTCCAACTAGAGGTCGACCGATTAATCGGAATGGCCGATTTCAAGTTTTCATAACATTCGGAAATCGGTATTTTTGGGAGCCATTTTTTTTAAAATATACACTGCTCAAAAAAATAAAGGGAACACTTAAACACAATGTAACTCCAAGTCAATCACACTTCTGTGAAATCAAACTGTCCACTTAGGAAGCAACACTGATTGACAATACATTTCACATGCTGTTGTGCAAATGGAATAGACAAAAGGTGGAAATTATAGGCAATTAGCAAGACACCCCCAATAAAGGAGTGATTCTGCAGGTGGTGACCACAGACCACTTCTCAGTTCCTATGCTTCCTGGCTGATGTTTTGGTCACTTTTGAATGCTGGCGGTGCTCTCACTCTAGTGGTAGCATGAGACGGAGTCTACAACCCACACAAGTGGCTCAGGTAGTGCAGCTCATCCAGGATGGCACATCAATGCGAGCTGTGGCAAGAAGGTTTGCTGTGTCTGTCAGCGTAGTGTCCAGAGCATGGAGGCGCTACCAGGAGACAGGCCAGAACATCAGGAGACGTGGAGGAGGCCGTAGGAGGGCAACAACCCAGCAGCAGGACCGCTACCTCCGCCTTTGTGCAAGGAGCGACAGATTTTTAACCTTGTCAGCTCGGGGGATCCAATCTTGCAACCTTACAGTTAACTAGTCCAATGCTCTAACACCTGATTACATTGCACTCCACGAGGAGCCTGCCTGTTTAGCGAATGCAGTAAGCTAAGGTAAATTGCTAGCTAGCATTAAACTTATCTTATAAAAAACAATCAATGACTGTCATTGCTCCAATGTGTACTTAACCATAAACATCAATGCCTTTCTTAAAATCAATACACAAGTATATATTTTTAAAGCTGCATATTTAGCTAAAAGAAATCCAGGTTAGCAGGCAATATTAACCAGGTGAAATTGTGTCATTTCTCTTGCGTTCATTGCACACAGAGTCAGGGTATATGCAACAGTTTGGGCCGCCTGGCTCTTTGCGAACTAATTTGCCAGAATTTTACGTAATTATGACATAACATTGAAGGTTGTGCAATGTAACAGGAATGTTTAGACTCATGGATGCCACCCGTTAGATAAAATACGGAACGGAAAAATCGTTTTGTTTTCGAGGTGATAGTTTCCGGATTAGTCAAAGGTATATGGTTTAGAGAGAAATAGTCGACGCGTTATAATTCCTGTAATAACTTCTGAACTTGAAAGGGGTTCCTTCGTTATTTTACCGTTCATGTCTTCCATAGAGAATGTCTTGGTCTACTTCAAATAAGGTCTGTGTTTCGTGCAGGCTTAAACCGCCTCGACGTTTTGATACCCGTGTAAATCTCACTAGGATAAGGTAATGTTTGTCAACATATTTTCATAAATCCACTCTACAAAAAAAATGATCTTCGCTTATATTTAGCCAATATTGATCAGAGTTACCTTGTCCTATGGATATCTACACAGTTATAAAATTGGCACGGTGGTGTACGAAACACAGACCTTATTTTAAGTGAATCTAAAAATATCCTATGGAATAAATGAAGGAACCGCTTTTCAGATTTTGCTAGAAGGTGTCATGGGAATTATGACTCGCACTTTGGTCGTCAATTCTTACCATGCCCATTATTAAAATAGGATTTCCTGCATATAGAAATTAGTTTTTGTTTTCAACATTCATCACAGGTAACTTACACTCTATTTTTATTCAAACAGTTGAGTATTTGTCTCCTAAGCAGACTCTTCAGTATCATTGTCACTTCAGAGCTGTGTGTGTGTGTGTATTTATGTATTATATTAAGTTAAAATAAGTGTTCATTGTTCATTCAGTATTGTTGCAATTGTCATTATTACAAAAATGTGTGTGCGTGTATGATATATATATATATATATAATTTTTTTAATAAATCGGCATCGGCTTTTTTTGTCCTCCAATAATCGGTATCGGCGTTGAAAAATCATAATCGGTCGACCTCTAGTTCCAACATCTCGTGGAAAGCCTTCCCAGAATAGTAGAGGCTCTTATAGCAGCAAAGGGGGGGACCAACTCCGTATTATGTCCATGATATTGGAATGAGATGTCGACGAGCAGCTGTCCACATACTTTTGGTCATGTAATGTACATGACAGTACATACACACAAAAAGTAGGTCACATGTCCAAATGACGGAAGCAGTCAACACCTCACAAACAAAAGGTTATTCCTTCCCATGTTTTAACACAGATTTGACTCACCTTTCTACGCACCATGCAACGATGACACATCCAGTCTCCAGGGGGCAGCATCTCCTTACTCAGGGGTGGGTTGCTGCAGGGAGTTCAACGCAAATCAGCAATTCATAACGTCCAATGCCCTCACAATGTAACCTGGTTTACAAGTTCCAGAGTTATGGCGTTGAGGCTATTTTCCTACATTGAAATAACTGTGGAAATGCTAGAGACCTGTAGCTGATGAAAGCCAGGGGAGAGGGAATTAATTCAAAGGGCTCTTTTTGGGCAGAGTGCCAAGGTCCCTGGGCACAGTCTCACAGTTCCGTGGCAAAGGTATGTGTTGAATCTATTGAAAATGCTGTTGGTCCAAAACCAACATCGATTCATTCAAGCTTTCCAAGAAAGACCGACTGCAGTGATGTAAAAAGAGGAGCACTACCATAATAAATAAACAATTCACTTTCCTCAGCAAAAACCTTTCATGCTCTATGAAACCGTTGAGGCAACAATCCAAGGGCATTGATAACACTATCCTAGAAGCAAAATAATAAAATAAAAAAACTCTGTCGAACTGTAGTCCAGGCTAAGAGTAGAAAGGCCCTGGTAGGTGCTTCATGACACCAAACAGCAGCCCTGGTCTGCTCAGCCCACTGTCCCAGCAGCACATGCCATGGTTAATGATTATTTATACCGTCAATGAGGCAGCACACTGCACAGTCAGGTTCCCTGAGCTCCTCATTGCCTCAGCAGAAAGCTCAACTAAACCTCGCCAACATCTGCAAGCTCATTAAATACTGGAAATGGCTGTTGGGAGAGGAGTAAGTGGTGTGTGGACTAGAGAATGAGCTAAATGTATGCCAGAAATATGTCTTCATTGACTGAAGAGAAGCATGGCTAAGTAGCTGAAACATGGCAGTAGCTAAGTGCAGAATTTAGTGCAGACATGTCTTCTGCACAGAAAATGGTCAACACACGCTACAGTAGTTATATACAAGAACAAAGCTACAGAGTTTTAACATGTAGACCCAACCAATAGGGTGGCAGAATAAACACCATGTAGACCTAACCAATAGGGTGGCAGAATACACATGTCTCACCGTGTTGAAAAACTGAGCTACAGCGCCACAATGTGGCAACTATTGTGCATTAGATTAGCTGACAATAGTTAGCAGGAGTTTGTCTGTCAGTAATCAACTGCTTCCCACAAAGTTAAATCAACCACAAATACTGCCTTGCACATTGGTAGGAACACCGGGAAGTCATTACTGTAAATGGAAAGATATCAATCATAAACATACCAGCACTGTAGATGAAAGGCTGCGGGACAATGATCACAACAGAGGAGGTCGCCTCCCTCTCTGCAACTGTCACAGGTGTCGTGATTCGTCGCTCTCCCCGCTCTCCGTGCGTTTTTATCTGGTTTCCGACCTCTTTTTTCTCCATCTTCAGACTTGGGAGGCGCGAGCAATGCTTGTATTTGCTACAAAGTATCAGCAAACGAGTACAGGGATACATCTGATTATCTGCATTGTTGCACAGTATCTACTGTAGTGTCAAGTCTGCCACACAACAAACCAATTTAATGAGCTAGCTACAAAGTAACACCTTCAGTCAATGGTTTGACTTGATACTTTTTGATGACATGCCTTCTGGCAGAGGTTAGCTAGAGAGAGCAATGGCGTCCTGTAGAGTTAGCTAGAGAGCTAGCTACAAACGTTGCACTGCCACTGGGCCCTAACCAACTACCTAGCAAGCTTCTACTAGAAACAAAAAAAGAGAACAAAAAACGTATAACGTTAGTTATTTTCTCATCATGATAGTAATAGTAAAGGCTTTACCTGCATAAGACCACCAGAAGTGTCAAGATCGTAGACAATCGTTGGGGTCTCCATTTTATCCCACATTCAAACACAGCCGAAGTGAGCAAGCAAGCAGCTCTGTTTAACGAATACTTCAAACAATGTCTGACAAGAGGCGATATCCTCACTGTCAGCAGATTATTTCCCAAACAACGCTGTCGTGAAAAAAATAAACAAGTTCCTACTGGTTAGTTTGCTAATTGTTAGTTAAATGGAGAACACACGGTTGTTCCCATGAAGATCCAACGCCTCCCTTCAGTTCAAATACGAAGTCCTTTCTTCATGAAATCCTTGGCTTAGCTAGCTAACGTTAGCATGGTTGTCCTTAATAGTTTCCCTTCTGCTTCGTTGTCCCAACTGTGTAATGCAAAAATATAAAACAGTACTTCTCTTGTTGCCAAATTGGAGAAAAGATAAGGTACAATACCACAGATATTTGGCTTTTGGACTTACTACTGAGGCCTAGCTTTGTACATGATGGTGCTTGTCCCTACGCCGGTGGTTGAAGCTAACGTTAGCTATGATGCTGTTTATAGAGGCAGAGGCATATCTGTTCCCTTCCATATTAAATACGGCTATAAAATAACACAGTATCTCACATACCTGACATATACTTGCAAATAGATGAAGTACTGTCCTTGTATACGGGTAAAAACAGTGCCGAAACTGTAGAAAGCTAAATGGTTATTGTTGTTGTGAAGAAACACTAGCTAGCTTGCTAAGCATCATCCCTGATACTGCTTCCTTCAGCCTCACCATGGAGTTGGCGCAAATTTACGTAGAACGACGTTTTGAGCATGCGCTCTATAACCGCGCTCTCATCTTGGTAGAGGCAAAAATGGGCGTTTCGGGTAGCAGCTTGAGCTTTGGGTACAAATAACACGATAACCTAGAACATAATAAAAAATATTGTCATCCGTGGAAAATAATCATCATAAATCATATCAGGAATGTGGTTGTTCTGTTAGTGTGAACAATTATTGCAAGCTTACTGACTTTGGCAACTGTAACTGGCCAGAAAACAAACGACTCCTAATTCCCTTGTCCCAATAGTAAATCTGCATCCTTCTATTTGTCCTTCTGACGAGGGAGGCGCGTCCTTCTGACGAGGGAGGCGCGAGTCTAGGCCCAGTATAAATTCCAGTCAATCTTCCTATTGACTATTCCCAGAAATCCTCATGAGGGTGTTGCCCTTTTCAATTTTAATTAAGGTAAATCATGGAATAAATTAGAAATGGACCAATTATATTCATGAGGATTTATTTAAATTGGTGAAAATGATAATTTCCAAAAAGTCCTGGAGCTCTTGATTTAAGTGGGCCTACATTCAGTAATCTGTCCCAACAATCTTCTAAAATGTATTTTCCTTACCTCTATTCACTCACAGTTACAGAGAGAAATCTGAAAATGGGCAGCCCTAATAGCGTTAGTTTACTCACCTTACCTGCAGTGGCGATTTTAGCACGTAAATCTTGGTGGGGCAAAAAATACAAAAAGTGGGATGCATGCCAGAAAAGACATTACACAACACAACACTAAGCAAGACATTACTTAATTGCACTATAATGGCAACAAACGGTGCCCACAACTGTTAGGGCCTACATAAAGCTGTCCCAACATCTTACCACTGCTACACCTGGCTAACAGCGGAGTCTTGTCTGGCAGCGAAACATTTAATTTAGCCTCATTTACTGCCTTTTTAAAAAACATAGCTGATATGGCTGACTTGTTTAAACAAATGTGGTTTCTAATGTTAATTGAGATGTACAAATTATGGCATAAGGGGATGACGAGCGGATAAGAGGCAATCTGTAATTTCAATTAAGACATTAATGAGTGAGCTAGGATGGAAGTAATGTTAGTCAATATAAATATTTGTTTAGATATTGAAATGTACAGCGACAGAATACAGAACATGGGCCGTTCTTAAAGTGTTCTTAAAGTCTTAGCATTACTTTCTTACCTATAGTATACATATGGCATACTACCTGGCATACTACATCATTTATGCAGCAACATACAATACATTTTTGGACTCACCTTGTTGTGCTGTGCTCACTTGAAAAAGAAGGTGGTGCGGCGGTCCTTCGTGAGCAAATTTTGTCATCAAAGTCTGGCATTCTCTGGATTTATGGTGCTTTCAAAACATCTGGAGGCCGGATTTACAATTCCGAGTTGGATGACCATTCAAAACATATTTTCCCAGTCGGAGCTTGTTGTCACGCCCTGACCGTAGAGATCCTTTTTATGTCTCTATTTTGGTTGTTCAGGCCGTTAGTTTGAGTGGGCATTCTGTCTGGTGTTCTATGTTGTCCTTGTTTTGTATTTCTGTGTGTTTGGCCTGGTATGGTTCTCAATCAGAGGCAGCTGTCTATCGTTGTCTCTGATTGAGAATCATACTTAGGTAGCCTGTTCCCACCTGTGTTTGTGGGTGGTTGTTTCCTGTTTAGTGTTTGTTTCACCTTTCAGGACTGTTCGTTTGTCGTGTTTGTTGGTTTGTCAACTGTTGCGTATTTTATTAAATAGTATGAACACTTACCACGCTGCACCTTGGTCCTCTTCTCCTTCTCCCGACGACGTGCGTTACACTTGTTTATTCCAGACTTCCCAGTTGTCTTGAACTCACTGAAGTCAAGTTTTCGCAGTTCCGAGTTAACAGTTGTTTTGAGCGCGGCACAAATCATGCTTCATTGAAAGCATGGCCGATGTTGACTGTTTATCAATTTAAACTTGGAAAAGAGCCCCTTGATCCCAGATTTGACACCACGCAGACACTGTCACTGATTCCTTTCAAACCACTCATTGAATTTGCGATTTCCAACTTGTTGTGTAATGTTTATGTCCAATGGCCGAAGAGCACCGGTTCGTTTTATCTATAATTTCTCTTCATTATTTCTCTTCATATGACAAGGATTCAAAATGATTTTTCAGTAGAATGTCAACTTTATTCATGATGATGACTGCTAGCTAAGATTTTGAAAGTATGATGTTGACATGATCAGTCCAATCAAAGCTGCTGTACATATAACGTGATTTGATGTCATGTTATCTGTGGCCAATGACCTTGAGCCTTCTTGGATGGGCACTTCTAACTCTATGGCAGCACCCGAAGGGCTAGAATTTTTGAGGTCTCCTCTTAGACTTTGTGGTGAAGTAGTGTCCCCATGAGTGCTGGCTTGCCCCACCACCACAGAAAGCACTGAGCTAGGCTGAAACACCTGCATTTTGGAGCCGCTTTACTCAAGAAAACAAAAAAGAGACAATGTTTGTATGCGCCTTTATTAACTCAATGATATATATTATTTTTTACATTGTTTGCAAACTGATATGTGACAAGTATTAATGCCAAAATAACATGCAAAACAGGCATATATTTTGTGTTATTTGTAAAAACAAAACAAAAAAAATGCTAAAAATGTGGGTCTCAAAACAGGTGGGGCAGCCCAGAATCACGGGTCCCCACTGCTTACCTGGTATATAAATCCATCCAAATCACTCCCTATGGAAATGCATGCAAAAATATGGATATCCTGGAGAGGAATTAGGCAGTGTGTGAGTGCATAAATAAAGTTGTGAAAACTGGAAACTGAGATTAAATTCCTAATGACAACCCCCCCAAAGGCAAATTTGTGGCACCCACAATAATCTTCAGCTTTATTTACAAATGTCTGTGTCAGAGTGAAAAACGGTGCATAACTTATTTATAACATTTATTAGTATTTAATATCATGGTGTTTATCACATCTAATTCACAAGAAATTAAAGACAAACACATAGGTAAATAGATATCTTGCCAACTTTATTTGTATTATTCTTCTCTTTTAACATACCCAAAGTCAATTGACTGACTCACTCATGTAAAGGTGCATTTCACATTTATTTTGGACCATCAATGCAATCAATCAGCAGGATATGACAGTTCTGTGTCAGAAAAAGGTTCTTCATTTCTTGCAATTCTCTAAATAATTTTTAAACGATCTGACTCTCTGGGAATGTTTCACAGTAATGCAGTTCTTTTTATTCAGATTTTGAGTAATAAAATATACACCCACCATACAACTTACTCTGAATTTACAATTGCTGGGCAATCATCGTTTTGTACTAAACAGTGGGGTCCGGAATTATTGACACCCTTGATAAAGATTAGCAAAAATGACTGCATAAAATAAATTATTAAAATACTAAGCTAAATTGTATACGAAAAAAATTAACAAGTAATGTAATATTTAGTAATAATAATAATAGTCAAAATGTAATAATAGTCAAAATGATTAAGACTACTGTTTTCAATACCTCACCTTGCAAGGATAACGACAGCCTTTAAAACAAATATTTTACGAGTTGGAAAACACATTGGGTGGGATCTTAGACCATTCCTCCATACATAATTGTTCCAAATCCTTGATATCCTGTGTCTGTGTTTATGGACATATCCCTTCAATACAAACCACAGGTTTTCAATGGGTTTTAAGTCCATAGTGTAGACTGGGATGTCCATTGCGAAGTGTTCATTGGAAAATGTTAACTAATTTCAGATTTATAGTACTACAAGCTGTGGTTTAAATTTGAAAAGGGCAGTCCATGAGCATCTGTGCAATAGATATCTGGGATCTGTAAGGATTCTGTAAGGAGGAATGATCCCTCCCAATGTGTTCTCCAACTCATAAAACATTTTAGAAAAAGGCTCAGTGCCATTAGCTATTGAAAGGTATTGAAAACAAGGGGAGTCAATCATTTTGACCCCTACCTTTTTGAGGAATTAAACAAAAAAAACAAATTCTCTTTTTCTGAGCAATTGTATTGGTATAAACTAATATAATTTCCCACTTTTTTGTTGCATACAGCAGCTCAGAAAAAGAGAATTTGTTTTTTTTGTTTAATTCCTCAAAAAGGTAGGGGTCAAAATGATTGACTCCCCTGTTTTCAATACCTTTCAATAGCTAATGGCACTGAGCCTTTTTCTAAAATGTTTTATGAGTTGGAGAACACATTGGGAGGGATCATTCCTCCTTACAGAATCCTTACAGATCCCAGATATCTATTGCACAGATGCTCATGGACTGCCCTTTTCAAATTTAAACCACAGCTTGTAGTACTATAAATCTGAAATTAGTTAACATTTTCCAATGAACACTTCGCAATGGCCATCCCAGTCTACACTATGGACTTAAAACCCATTGAAAACCTGTGGTTTGTATTGAAGGGATATGTCCATAAACACAGACACAGGATATCAAGGATTTGGAACAATTATGTATGGAGGAATGGTCTAAGATCCCACCCAATGTGTTTTCCAACTCGTAAAATATTTGTTTTAAAGGCTGTCGTTATCCTTGCAAGGTGAGGTATTGAAAACAGTAGTCTTAATCATTTTGACTATTATTACATTTTGACTATTATTATTATTACTAAATATTACATTACTTGTTAATTTTTTTCGTATACAATTTAGCTTAGTATTTTAATAATTTATTTTATGCAGTCATTTTTGCTAATCTTTATCAAGGGTGTGTCACGTTCCTGACCTGTTTTATGTTAGTTTTTGTATGTGTTAGTTGGTCAGGACGTGAGTTTGGGTGGGCAGTCTATGTTTTCTGTTTCTATGTTGGTTTTGGGTACCTGATATGGTTCTCAATTAGAGGCAGGTGGTTTTCATCTCCTCTGATTGAGAATCATATTAAGGTAGGTGTTTTCACACTGTTTGTTTGTGGGTGGTTGTCTTCCGTGTCAGTACATGTTACCACACGGGACTGTTTTCGGTTTGTCTGTTCCTGTTCGTGTGTTCTTCGTTTCATGTAAGTTCGTAAGTTTAGGTCTGTTTAGTTCGTTTTGTTATTTTGTTTTCTAAAGTGTTATTTTGTGTTTCGTCGTTTGTCTAATAAATCATTATGTCCACATACCTCGCTGCGTGTTGGTCTGATCCATGCTCCTCCTCATCCGAGGAGGAGGAATATGACGACGAGCGTTACAGAACCACCCACCAAACCCGGATCAAGCAGCGGGTTAACGGACAGCGCACGAAGCAGGATTTCTGGTCTTGGGAGGAAATCATGGAAGGAAAAGGACCATGGGCTAAAGTTGAAGTGAATCGCCGCTCATGGGAACAGCTGGAGGCAGCTCGGAGAGCGGAGGAAACCGGAGAGAGGAACCGGCGTTATGAGGGGACGCGTCTAGCACGGAAGCCCGAAAAGCCCGCAAGTACAACCCAAAAATTTCTTGGGGGGGGGCTAAGAGGTAGTGGGTCTAGGGCAGGTAGGAGACCTGCGCCCACTTCCCAGGCTAACCGTGGAGAGCGGGAGTACGGGCAGACACCGTGTTACGCAGTAGAGCGCACGGTGTCTCCTGTACGTGTGCATAGCCCGGTGCGGGTTATTCCACCTCCCCGCACTGGTAGGGCTAGATTGAGCATTGAGCCAAGTGCCATGAAGCCGGCTCTACATATCTGGCCACCAGTACGTCTCCTTGGGCCGGCTTACATGGCACCAGCCTTACGCATGGTGTCCCCGGTTCGCCTACATAGCCCGGTGCGGGTTATTCCACCTCCCCGCACTGGTCAGGCGACGGGGAGCATACAAGCAGGTAAGGTTGGGCAGGTTCAGTGTTCAAGGGAGCCAGTACGCCAACACGGTCCGGTATATCCGGCGCCACCTTCCCGCCCCAGCTCAGTACCACCAGTGCCTACACCACGCACCAGGCTTCCAGTGCGTCTCCAGAGTCCTGTTCCTCCTCCACGCACTCTTCCTGTGGTGCGTGTCTCAAGCTCAGTGCCTCCAGTTTCGGCACCACGCAGCAAGCCTCCTGTGCGTCTCCAGAGCCCTGTACGCACTGTTCCTTCTCCCCGCACTCGCCCTGAGGTGCGTGCCCTCAGCCCGGTACCTCCAGTTCCGGTACCACGCACCAGGCCTATAGTGCGCATCGAGAGTCCAGTGTGCCCTGTTCCTGCTCCCCGCACTAGCCTTGAGGTGCGTGTCTCCAGTCCGGTACCACTAGTTCCGGCACCACGCACCAGGCCTACTGTGCGCCTCAGCGGGTCAGAGTCGGCCGTCTGCCCAACGCCTTCTGCACTGCCTGTCTGCCCAGCTCCGTCTGAGCCATCCGTCTGCCCAGTGCCATCTGAGCCATCCGTCTGCCCAGCGCCGTCTGAGCCATCCGTCTGCCCAGCGCCTTCTGAGCCATCCGTCTGCCCAGCGCCTTCTGAGCCATCCGTCTGCCACGAGCCATTAGAGCCGCCCGTCTGTCCCGAGCCATTAGAGCCGTCCGTCAGTCAGGAGCCGCTAGAGCCGCCAGCCAGTCAGGAGCTGCCAGATCCGCCAGCCAGTCAGGTGCTGCCAGATCCGCCAGCCAGTCAGGAGCTGCCAGATCCGCCAGCCAGTCAGGAGCTGCCAGAACCGCCAGCCAGTCAGGAGCTGCCAGAGCTGCCCTACAGTCATGAGCTGCCCTACAGTCAAGAGCTGCCCTACAGTCATGAGCTGCCCTACAGTCATGAGCTGCCCTACAGTCATGAGCTGCCCTCCAGTCAGGAGCTGCCCTCCAGTCATGAGCTGCCCTCCAGTCATGAGCTGCCCTCCAGTCATGAGCTGCCCTACAGTCATGAGCTGCCCTACAGTCATGAGCTGCCCTACAGTCAAGAGCTGCCCTACAGTCAAGAGCTGCCCTACAGTCAAGAGCTGCCCTTCAGTCAAGAGCTGCCCTCCAGTCATGAGCTGCCCTTCAGTCATGAGCTGCCCTCCAGTCATGAGCTGCCCTCCAGTCATGAGCTGCCACCCAGTCCGGAGCTGCCACCCAGTCCGGAGCTGCCACCCAGTCCAGAGCCAGCCATCCAGTCCAGAGCCAGCCATCCAGAACTGCCCCTCAGTCCAGAGCTGTCTCTCTGTCCGGAGCTGCCCTTCAGTCCGGAGTTGCCCCTCTATCCTGAGCTACCTCTCTATCCTGACCTACCTCTTTGTTTCGAGCGATCTCCCTATCCCGGTGCTGTCCCTTGTCCCGGTGCTGCCCCTTGTCTCGATGTTACCCAAAAAATTAAGTGGGTGGAATAGGAGGGTGGTCAGTCGTAGGGGGAAACGTAAGCTGGGATTGACTATGGTGGGGTGGGGACCTCGCCCAGAGCCTGAGCCACCACCGTGGTCAGATGCCCACCCAGACCCTCCCCTAAACTTTGTGCTGGTGCGCCCGGAGTTCGCACCTTAAGGGGGGGGTTATGTCACGTTCCTGACCTGTTTTATGTTAGTTTTTGTATGTGTTAGTTGGTCAGGACGTGAGTTTGGGTGGGCAGTCTATGTTTTCTGTTTCTATGTTGGTTTTGGGTACCTGATATGGTTCTCAATTAGAGGCAGGTGGTTTTCATCTCCTCTGATTGAGAGTCATATTAAGGTAGGTGTTTTCACACTGTTTGTTTGTGGGTGGTTGTCTTCCGTGTCAGTACATGTTACCACACGGGACTGTTTTCGGTTTGTCTGTTCCTGTTCGTGTGTTCTTCGTTTCATGTAAGTTCGTAAGTTTAGGTCTGTTTAGTTCGTTTTGTTATTTTGTTTTCTAAAGTGTTATTTTGTGTTTCGTCGTTTGTCTAATAAATCATTATGTCCACATACCTCGCTGCGTGTTGGTCTGATCCATGCTCCTCCTCATCCGAGGAGGAGGAATATGACGACGATCGTTACAGAGTGTCAATAATTTCGGACCCCACTTAATGACCAAAGAGACTGTACATAATGATACCAAAGAAGTGAGTACATTTAACATTTATACAACAAAGATAAACAATCAAAATAAAACCTGTTGTGACTTTGCAAATTCAAATTGGACTGGATTGGATTGTTTATTTTACAAAGAGAAGAAAAGTACACAAGGTTTGAATATCTGACATGCTGTTTGATGTCAGCAAGTGTTGTGGTTGGAGTTCAAGACTTTAAAGCTGCAGTATATAACTTTTTGGTTGACCAAATTGACATAGAAATGTGAGTGATAGATCTGTCATTATCGTTGAAAGCAAGTCTAAGAAGCTGTAGATGTGCGCTATTTTTATGCTTCCCGTTTCGTTTTGGATTCTTTTACTTTCGGTTTTGTACACCAGCTGAAAACACAATTGAAAAAATATTTCACAGCGGTTTAGATGGTACAATGTTTCTCTACACATTAGATCACTTGTTTTGTCACATGAACTGAAATTAAGCAAACTATTAGAATTAGAACAACCAGGAAATGGCAGAGCGATTTCTGCATATTCCACTTTTATGCAGTGCATTTTCTTGTGTGGAAAGACAGAAACTAATGACAGCAATGAACAAGGGGTGGCCCATGAGCATTCCTATGTACATGAAGATGGTGTACTTTACGGAATAGCACTTTGTAGAAGATGGCATATTATCTTCATGGCCTCCCTTCATTGAATTGATGCATACTCTCAATGCAGATGGCATGACAAGAGAAAGCTGTTGGGATTTGACATTAGTTTAATCAAGCAGATAGTGGAGTATTCACCAACTCTATACCAGCCATGAGGAGGAGCTTAACACTTTGGGCTATACATTACATGTACACTACCGGTCAAAAGTTTTAGAGCACCTACTCATTCAAGGGTTTTTCTTCATTTTGACTATTTTCTACATTGTAGAATAATAGTGAAGACATCAAAACTATGAAATAACACACATGGAACCATGTAGATACCAAAAAAGTGTTAAACAAATCAAAATCTATTTTAGATTTTAGATTCTTCAAAGTAGCCATCCTTTGCCCTGATGACAGCTTTGCACAATCTTGGCATTCTCTCAACCAGCTTCATCTGGAATGCTTTTCCAACAGTCTTGAAGGAGTTCCCACACATGCTGAGCACTTGTTGGCTGCTTTTCCTTCACTCATTCCAAACTATCTCAATTTGCTTGAGGTCAGGGGATTGTGGAGGCCAGGTCATCTGATGCAGCACTCCATCACTCTCCTTCTTGGTAAAAATAGCCTTACACAGCCTGGAGGTCTGTTGGGTCATTGTCTTGTATAAAACAAATGATAGTACCACTAAGCCCAAACCAGATGGGATGACATATCGCTGCAGAATGCTGTGGTAGCCATGCTGGTTAAGTGTGCCATGAATTCTAAATCAATCACAGACAGTGTCACCAGCAAAGCACCCCCAAACCATAACACCTCCTCCTCCATGCTTTATGGTGGGAAATACACATACAGAGATCATCCGTTCACCCACACCGCATCTCACAAAGACAGCGGTTGGAACAAAAAATCTCAAATTTGGGCTCCAGACTAAAGGACAATTTTCCACCGGTCTAATGTCTTTTGCTCGTGTTTCTTGGCCCAAGCAAGTCTCTTCTTCTTATTGGTGTCCTTTAGTAGTGGTTTCTTTAATGCAATTCGACCATGAAGACCTGATTCACACAGTCTCCTCTGAATTGTTGATGTTGAGATGTGTCTGTTACTCTGAAGCATTTATTTGGGGTGCCATTTCTGAGGCTGGTAACTCCAATGAACTTATCCTCTGCAGCAGAGGTAACTCTGGGTCTTCCTTTCCTGTGGCGGTCCTCATGAGAGACAGGTTCATCATAGTGCTTGATGGTTTTTGCCACTGCACTTGAAGAAACTTTAAAAGTTCTTGAAATGTGCCAGCTTGACTGACCTTCATGTCTTAAAGTAATGATGAACTGTTGTTTCTTTTTGCTTATTTGAGCTGTTCTTGCCATAATATGGACTTGGTCTTTTACCAAATAGGGCTGCCTTCTGTATACCCCCCTACCTTGTCACAACACAACTGATTGACTCAAATGCATGAAGAAGGAAAGAAAATCCACAAATGAACTTTTATGAAGGCACACCTGTTTATTGAAATGCATTCCAGGTGCATTCCTCATGAAGCTGGTTGAGAGAATGCCAAGAGTGTGCAAAAGCCGTCATCAAGCAAAGGGTGGCTATTTGAAGAATCTCAAATAAAAAATAGATTTGGATTTGTTTACCACCTTTTTGGTTACTACATGATTCCATATGTGTTATTTCATAGTTTTGATGTCTTCACTTTTATTGCACAATGTAGAAAATAGTAAAAATAAAGAAAAACTTTTGATCGGAAGTATATATTTATAGTTGTTTTAGCACAGGAAATGTCTCTCAACAAAACTGTGAGTAAAATTGAATAAAACACTAATTTGTTTCCTCAAGTCGCAGACACCCTCATATTAGACAGGCAGGTTATTTACAAAGTGATATTGAAAACCCATATATAGACTGGATGGTTGAATTATAGTAGCAAAATTGGAAAATACAAATGTTCACTCAGAGTAAATGTGAAATTGATATTTGGACAATGTTCAAACAACTTTGGGTCATTTTGTATTTTTTATGTATACTGTATATTTCAAGACCCTTGCCAACGCATAAACCGTACATTCGTTCTTCACATTTCTTATGTAAATCTTAAAACCTAAACCATTTGAACTAAATGTATCCCCCCATAATGTTACCAGTCCTGGGCTCAGTTATGAAATGAAAATGTACAAACACTAAAGAAAGGCCATCTGCGTCAAAGGTCTACAAAAATAACACCATGTTGATCCACCATCTTTGCAGTTTGGGTAGAAGTCCTCTGGAAAGACATATTTACAAAAGCCCACAAAAAGGAGTGAATTAAGAGAAAGAGGAAGGAATAGGAGCTGAAGTCATTGCAGGAAAGATGAGAGGTGCAGAGAGGGTCCCAAAAAGAAACCCCTGAATTCCCCTAGCTGTAAGGTCTTTAAATGGTCACCTCATAATCTCCTTTGCCCTGTAAAGACCAGACAAATACACTCATCAAAGGTTCTTACTAGCCAAAAGCTCTAACTCTGTGTCATAATAACACAGCAGTTTCTCAGTCATTGAAGTTAAAAGGTGAATTATGAAAATGTGACAGAACATGGTCAATGGCCAGAACTGAATCATGCAAATCGTGTAGAAATAAAAAGTAGAAACAACATGATCAGAACAGAAATTATTTAATATTGTTTCAAACTGATTGACAAGAGAGTGCGAGAACATGAAAAAGACAGGACATCAGTGCAACAACAATAATGTAGTAAATTTAAGCTTCACATTTCACTGACACCCCATACTTTACTTTCATTAACAGTGAGATGTTATGTAAAGGTATTTTCTTTTCCAATTGAAGTTAATAGTACATGTTAGAGAGAGAAAGAGAGAGAAATAGAGAGAAGGAGCGATGAAGTGAGGGTCAGGGAGCTGTGTTGTGAGGAACCCCACAAGGTGTTGACTGAAGTGATTGAAGTGTTGACACCAGTTCGGTACAGTGGACAGCTGGCTGGAAGTGGATGCAGTGACAGATGACAGTGGTTGAGGTGTAGTTTAGGTGTGCCCTTTAAGATGGACAGTCGGCATCAGAAGAAGGCCTTACCTCGTTGTTCTTCTGCAGGCAGCCAAGGAGGGACAGACAGACACAGTCATTAGTAATCACAGAACGCCTGCCGGGGCTGATGGGAAGAAGAGGTGGAGGAGGAGAGTGTGGTCCAGTCAAAATGGAGTCCAGAACATGAAAGTAAAGAATGAGAGAGACACAGCATCCGCTCAAGTCACACAGCACAGTGACTAATAGGACATTCCCCCACAAAATATTTTGAATCAAGGGCATGATTCAGGTCAGATGGTTTATCAAGCACAAAGTTGCTGTAGTTTAGGAGAATGATATGCATCACTAACATTTGTAACAGAGATGATGAATAGTTTAACATAACACAATAATAGACATGGCAGCATTATGTTGCTTGAACAATGTGCCTGTGACATCGCACAACAAATCCAACACTCACATTAAATAAAACGAATACATTTAAATAACCTGACAAATACATGTAACTGATATATTTGTACACAAAGCTATATAGATATAAATGACTTATGGACAAAGGAATATGTAAGACAAGTACAAGAATTCCTGACAAGCTAAATGTCAAATCTAAGGATTTTGGTTGTTATTTTAAGTGCTCTGAAATGTTGTGTGCAGCACATAAAAGTAATGTCAATACTAAGTGTAGATGTAAATACGGTCTATTATTGTACATTAACATTTGTTATAGCCTATGTGATTCAATAACAATCATTTATAATAGGGTCCAGGGGTGCAACTTTCACTGGGGACGGTTGGGAACGGGGGGGGGGCATATCCCCCCCCCCACATTCTGAAATATAATTTTTGGCCCCCCCCAGTTTTATCATTGGAATGTGATACAAAACAATGCAAAGATGTGTTTCAGGACCATGCGGACATCTCCGAGCAGTCGGGTAGGCTGTTTGGAGTGTTTATCCGACTGGATAAAAAAAACTTATAACACAAAATAATAATAAATATGTCCCCCCCACTTCTAAAACCAAAGTTGCGCCCCTGATAGGGCCCATAAATGCACACTTTTCAAAAGCAATTCAAACTAATTAATGGATAAGACTCAATGAATGCACAACTCAATCCCATGTGAATGACATAATGATGACACAAAGATGGAGGAGCTTTAAAGTGTCTTTGAAGTTGACATAAAGCATTTTTGTTCAAGCTTTTTCACCTTCATGCAGTAAAATATTACATTCATCTATCCAGAAGCATAGTCCGAACAGAAGCACTGTGCAAAGCTCAAAATGGATCCTACAGAGGTCATCATAAATGGAAACGCATATGTGTAGTGTACTACATCTGTCCCTTATCCAATCCACTGATTGAGTGCTTGTACAGTCCTATTGATCCACTGAAAATGCATTTGATACTCATGCAAAAACACATCTTTTTATAAAGCTTTAAAGCTAAGTAAACTGTAGGGCTTCCACACTTCAAAGTTGAGAGAGATAATTTGTAGGTGCTTGTCTGCATTCAACACAAGACACCAAATTGAGAGGCACAGCTCAGACCCCCGTGGCTGCGGTGGGAGATGGTGTGAAGAGTGCCCTCAGCTGGTTAAACATGAGATGACAGGCAGACAGATGACAATGAGATGGATCAGGACAGGACTATGGTGTTCTGGGAGTCCACGTCTCGGAGATTCATGTGCATGACATCCATACTTACTCCTGTCTCATAGATTGGGTTATTAAAGGCAGACTCCTCTGTCATGTTGTCATACGGCGGCAAGGATGATGTTGGCATTCTGATGGTCTTCCCCTGAAGTCTGAGGGACAGAGAAACGCAAAGAGTCTCGAAACTGCTCTGAGGCCTTCAACTGAATTACACATATTATCAATTGATGGGTGTTATGCAGTTACTTCCCCTTCTTTCATTCTCATACTCACTTTGCAAAGTAGAGGTAAATCCCCAGGATGACTAGCAGTACAACCGCAGCAGGAATCAGAACAGCAATGACAATGTTGCTTCCTTCCATACCGTAGTCAGGACTAGCAACTGAATAAAAACATAGTATATGCATAACTAGAAATGACCTAAAAACAAGTATAGCATAAGCATATCTTCTATTGGCATCACCATACTTCACACTGTGGTTACAACTAGCTGATATACTTACCATCCAACTTGCGCTCGTTCAAATACTGCGAGGAGGATGCTGGAAAAAAGAAAGATCATTTTCATGTGTACCCTGATAATTTTACACGTCATGGAACTGGGCGTCATAAGTTATTCGAAGTTGAGGCATATGTGTGCTATGGAAGCAGACAGTGTACCGCTACAGGCAGGTGGTGTTCCGCTCCACTGTGACGGGTGTCCAGGGACACAGCGGATGGTGGGCTCCCCCTGCATCTCATAGCCGGTACGACAGGTGAAGCTCAGGGTCTCCCCGGCCTGGTAGAAGGCCTTTTCTAAGCTCTGCACGCTGGTGGACGGGGCGCCAGGGTTCCTGCAGGGCTCGTACCTCTCCGCTGCCAGGACACACACACACACACACACACACACACACACACACACACACACACACACACACACACACACACACACACACACACACACACACACACACACACACACACACACACACACACACACACACACACACACACACACACACACACACACACACCATGGCTGTCACTATGGGTGTGTCAATGTCTCTTAGACAGCAGAGTGCCATTATCAAATGCATAATTTCCAACATAGATACACATACTGCCACCACTTACATCAGGCAGCTACCTCACTTTGTGTTTCCCTCTATGCAAAAGAAATGATGTTTGACACAGGCAGATGTGTCTATCAATAGGCACGATCTCATTGTGCAGATAGTTCCTGACCTGACAACCAGTGTCAGTCCCTCAGCTCATTTCCCCATTGTAATTTACCTGGGACAGTTTCCAGCCTGTCTAATTACTTTGAAACAATGAAGAGACTGTCTTATCACCACTCTGTTTGAACAGCAGGTCCAGCTCTTATTACATAGGCCATATTGATTCTGCACCTGTTCTCTCCAGTTCTCTCCTCAAGTTTCTCCCCTGCTAATTGGCAATACTTGCTGTGTCACGCATCATCTTCCTCTCAATAGATCATTCTCCAACAAGGCTTTTTATCTGAGGCAGGGAGTGAGGAGGATGGAAGGACAGGTCATCAATGCTTTTGGAGGGCTTCTGGAGGTTAGGTGGAAGAAATCAGCATGTCATCTCAGGCTACAACTTTGCAGAACGTACTGAGACCATCCACAAGATCCCCTGGCACAGAGTTCTCTGAGTTATCTCAAGGAATACTGCGGACTCTTGAAAAACAGTGCTGATTGTTAGAGAGGAGGACCATGACGAACCTGGTTGAATAAAATGAACGACACTGTGTGTGTGTGTGTGTGTGTGTGCTCGTACGTGTGTATTTGCTCAGATACAGTTTCCTGACTTACGGTTACACTTGGGAAGCCTCTCACTCCACTTGGGGTTAGCTGTGTCTCTGTTGTAGCAGGTGAGCAGTGTGCTTCCAGACAGGGAGTAGCCCTTATTGCACACATACTGCACCGTTGATCCCACCATGAAGCGGGATCCCGTCAGCACTCTCCGACTGTGCTCCACAGTCCCCGGGTCCGGACATGTCATTACTGATCATACACAGACACACACACACACACACATGCGGAAAACACAGGTAAATGGATAACCACTCCAATGCATAACCACTACAGTACAGTATGTTCACGATCATCATTATTAGTCAAGTCACACCACAGGGCTGGATATTGAAGCCATCCAGGCATAACAGCCCACAGCCCAGGGGACCTCCACACACAGAGAAAAGCACTGGGTCTGCCTGTAACATATGTATCAGAGATGTGCAGATGGATCGATGTCACTAAACACACAGAGACTACTTCCAGTAATGTTACACACTGGAGGATGGGTTTGAAATGTGCCACAAAACAACAAGGAACCCATACAAAATGGAGGTTCTTATAACTGTGGTTTTCATCTGTAATTGACTGTATTTAAATGTAAAGTAAGATTTTAATATTGCTTAGTATGATGTAGGGTTGAATGGCGGGAACCCGGTTACCGAGATTTACCGCCCAAAACGACTCTCTTTTCCCGGGATAAATAACTACGAGAAACCGTTAAATGATAATAAATTATTTATATGAACAGCATGGTGTGAAATGGAACAATTAAATGATTTGCGATGTCTAAATCTGGCTACTCTATGGCCTCTGTATGATGACTCATCAACGCTCAGGGTGCATGTAGACCTACTGTACCTACTGTATCATCTCATCATGGTAACTTGTGTTTTTCTTGTGACAGGTATGTGACAGATAGACTATGCTACAGTAATATAAAGACCGAATGCCTATCTAATTTACCCATCTCCATCTGGCTTTCGGGGTCACCATATTTTTTAATTGTAAAGATATCTTATTTTAAATTGCAGCTGCAGAGTTTTAAAACAGCCTATCATTCGAATATCGTTGCTTTAAATCAGTGCATGCTGAGCACTCGCGCAGTCTTTCTCGCTCTCCTTCAACTCCATTCAAATTGCATCCAAAATAGATAATCCTGTTCTAGATTGATACTATATAGCCCTTTATATAATGTCCGAGCCTACCTCTTTCAGGCAATACATTCAATGCAGTATTAGCCTTATATTTAGCTAATTAATTTATACATAATAAGTTATACATAATAAGTTTCTAACATATAGCCTCTTGCACAATATGCAAGCACCCAGGGGCTCAACCATTCAACCACATTCTGAAATTTCATTTTTGTACCCCCCCCAGTTTAATAATTGGAATGTGATACAAAGCAAGGCAACACGGTCTGGTAGGCTGTTTGGAGTGTTTATCCGACTGGATAAAAAATTAAAATAATAACAATAATTTTTATGTCCCCCCCACTTATAAAACCAAAACTGCGCCGCTGCATGCACCTATGCTCCGCTGGCCTCTCCTTAAAAAAAGCTTCTTAGCTCTTGGAGTCCCATGCAGGGAAAGCTAGACTAGAATAGATGCTGGACATTTTTATTTTATTTTATTTTATTTCTTATAGCAATAGAGTATTTGAAGAGGGACTTAAAGCCTTATTTGGTGAATGTGAAATACAGCAGCCCAATAAACATCCAATGGCTGTAGGCTATAGCAGTTATTTATTCAGACCCACAACCATTCATTCTTTGTGAAGAGAAGTGAAAGGCTTCTGCATCTGTCATTAGAATGATGACGATAAGGACAACAAAACTTATTTCATTTAACTGTTGAAAGCGAGGAAGGAATGAAGCAACAATAGAGAGAGAAAGAGGAGGTAGGCTAATAACATTAGGCGAAATATTATGAAAGGTACAGTTGAAGTCAGAAGTTTACATACACTTAGGTTGGAGTCATTAAAACTTGGTTTTCAATCACTCCACAAATTTCTTTAAAAAAAATTATAGTTTTGTCAAGTCGGTTAGGGCATCTACTTTGTGCATGACACAAATAATTTTTCCAACAATTGTTTACAGACAGATTATTTCACTTATAATTCACTGCATCACAATTCCAGTGGTTCAGAAGTTTACATGCACTAAATTGACTGTGCCTTTAAACAGCTTGGAAAATTCCAGAAAATTATGTCATGGCTTTAGAAGCTTCTGATAGGCTAATTGACATCATTTGAGTCAATTGGAGGTGTACGTGTGGATGTATTTCAAAACCTACCTTCAAACTCAGTGCCTCTTTGCTTGACATCATGGGAAAATCAAAAGAAATCAGCCAAGACCTCAGAAAAAAAATTGTAGACCTCCACAAGTCTGGTTCATCCTTGGGAACAATTTCCAAATGCCTGAAGGTACCACGTTCAGCTGTACAAACAATAATATGCAAGTATAAACACCATGGAACAACGCAGCTGTCATACCGCTCAGGAAGGAGACGCGTTCTGTCTCCTAGAGATGAACGTACTTTGGTGCGAAAAGTGCAAATCAATCCCAGAACAACAGCAAAAGACCTTCTGAAGATGCTGGCGGAAACAGGTACAAAAGTATCTATATCCACAGTAAAACGAGTCCTATATCGACCTAACCTGAAAGGCTTCTCAGCAAGGAAGAAACCACTGCTCCAAAACCACCATAAAAAAGCCAGACTACGGTTTCCAACTGCACATGGGGACAAAGATTGTACTTTTTGGAGAAATGTCCTCTGGACTGATGAAACAGAAATAGAACTGTTTGGCCATAATGACCATTGTTATGTTTGGAGGAAAAAGGGGGATGCTTGCAAGCCGAAGAACACCATCCCAACTGTGAAGCACGGGGGTGGCAGCATCATGTTGTGGGGGTGCCTTGCTGCAGGAGGGACTGGTGCACTTCACAAAATAGATGGCATCATGAGGTAGGACAATTATGTGGATATAATGAAGCAACATCTCAAGACATCAGTCAGGAAGTTAAAGCTTGGTCGCAAATGGGTCTTCCAAATGGACAATGACCCCAAGCATACATCCAAAGTTGTGGCAAAATGGCTTAAGGACAACAAAGTCAAGGTATTGGAGTGGCCATCACGAAGCCCTGACCTCAATCCTATAGAAAATTTGTTGGCAGAACTGAAAAAGCTTGTGTGAGCAAGGAGGACTACAAACCTGACTCAGTTACACCACCTCTGTCAGGAGGAATGGGCCAAAATTCACCCAACTTATTGTGGGAAGCTTGTGGAAGGCTACCCGAAACGTTTGACCCAAGTTAAACAATTTAAAGGCAATGCTACCGAATACTAATTGAGTGTATGTAAACTTCTGACCCACTGGGAATGTGAGGAAACAAATAAAAGCTGAAATAAATTGTTCTCTCTACTATTATTCTGACATCTCACATTCTTAAAATAAAGTGGTGATCCTAACTGACCTAAGCCAGGGAATTTTTACTGGCATTAAATGTCAGGAATTGTGAAAAACTGAGTTTAAATGTATTTGGCTAAGGTGTATGTAAACGTCCGACTTTAACTGTACTTATGCGTTAGCCTACTAATTATACAAATTGCCTTATTATATTTAAAAAATATAATCTAATCCGCTAGCCTATACTTGTAGCTTTGTAGGCCGCATGTGCTGCACCAGAATCGCATGTTCTCTCCCTGCTTTATCATGGTTTGAAGATGCATAATTCCAGTCCATATAAAACAGTATAATACAATACAGTACAGTAATACAGTACACACTCAAAAATATTAGCCTACTGGAGCTAGTTTCATTTATTTACCCAAGAGAGCATATAGCTAGCTACATCTATGGGCTTTTATGTTTTTCTGTCGTGCATAATGTGGAGTAGCCTATATCAGATATGTATTGGACAATGGCACAATCATTTGGGAATTTTTGGGCTTGGGCTTATTAAACGTCGTTAATATATGACTCATCAGACTCAGGTAGCATCAGGTTAGAATTGTCATGCTGATCAAAGCTCTAGTCAAATCCCGACATATTTATATGCTTTATAATGCTTTTGAATGACACTTTCGGATTTGGAGGGAAATACCGGGTTACACGGGAGAAAAGGGATTTATTCTCGAGATTTGTAAAATACTGGGAAAATATTCAACCCTAGCATAGCTGCGGGAAGTAGGTGTGGTGTGTGTGCTGCAGCACCCCCTGAAAAATCATAAGAATCAAACATTTAATAAAATACAAATCACAAAAGTAGTGCACTGGGCCTTTAATAGTCCTGTATTAGCGGACCGATATAGCTGTCAGCGCAGCCAAAAACGTATTTCCACCCCGCCCCAAACTACTTCCAGTGGCTATGAACTCTAGTATGATGTAATTGTCAGATTATTCAAGTCTTGATGAGCTGTATGCAGCATGTTCTCTCACCTGTAGGTGGCAGTTAAACCATTTTAGTTTTATGTTGCTCAGTAGACCCACCCTTCAGCATCAGATTTCAGACAGCAATTAAGTTCACCCTAGTGCTTTAAAGAATGACATTCATAAAATAATGTTCTCACTTAAAATGTCTGGTTAAATGTGGCATGACTATTGCTTTGGTGTAGCAGTGGCTGTAATGCCATGTGATACAAAAACATGTGTAGCCTGACATTGCATTTTGCTCTGGGTTTGATAACACAGTTTATCATCTGTAGGAAGTGTTGATGGAGATTATCCAGGCAATGAGGCAGCTATTTAATGCAGAAATGGGGTTATGTCTGTATTACTGTGTTTCTAGAAGATGGCTGCAGGTATGCTGCTTTAACACAGCAGACTGATACAACATGACACTCGTTACACCATTTTGCTCAGAAGTCAGCACACATTACATGGAATGTCAATCAAAGCACCAGTGACCAGCAGGGTGTAAAAGTGACTCTGACTTGCATGAACAGTTATTCTAGGAACTCGTTGAATCCAGGCTTTCACTATATATGTTTAACCAAATTGTCTCTGGTCTGTTGTCTATCCAAATAAGATACAAAATACTAAACAGAAAATAAGTAGACGTACTGGTACAATCCTGTCTCTTATCTCCTAAACGCTATGGGAGACATTGTTTGTAAGCAGGCAGAGAATCATGGTTAGTTCCACTGTGGGAGCTTGTTATTTCCCAGCTCACCTTTCTCACAGCTAGGCACATCTCCACTCCACGTCAGGTCCCACTGGCACATTAGGATCTCCGAGCCCTGCACCTCGTAACCTGGGTAACACTGGTAGGTGACCACTGTCCCGTGGATCAGGTCCGGGTGGGAGGTACTCTTCCAGCCGTTGGTGATCTCTGGCAGCTCAGAGCATGTATCGTTCCTGGGGACCTCTGTGAGCGAAGAGCCAGGGCAGGATGGAGGGATTTAGAGATGGAGAGAAAGGAGGGATATTAAGAGAGACAGAGATAGAATGAGCAGGGTATGTCGAGATGTTATCCTTGTCAAAAATGTCCCTCAACTGCAAATGGGTTATCCATTAATCTGAACAAGAGATTGCTCTAATAATATAGACTCATCAAATCTAGAAACATGTTGATTTATACACAGCAAGTAAAGCCCAAAATCTATGACTGTACTGATGTGTGTGGTTGATAAAAACAGATAAATGACAATTGAGTTCAGCAGCATAGCAGTGACAGGCACAGGGCATCCTTTGGTGCGTTCTGCATGTGAATTAGGCTCTGGTGTGTGAAGAGAATGTCATCAATTTGCAGTGATTGCACACTGCACTGTGAGCCAGCTAAGGGGAGGACAGTGGGTGGTTTGGCACTGCCCGTTCTGCCCTTTTCTTCTTTCACTATGGCACACACGGCCGGGGGTGCAGCACCCGACAAATACAGCGGCTGTGGACAAAGCAGGCCACATAATTGTGTTTTTGTGTTTGATGTCCCATAATCATATGCACCGGTGGCTGTTCAGAGGGAGAGGACAGCAGATACTGTAAAACACTTTTTCTCTTGTATCATGCCATCTTCTGCACGATAATTCCTTCTATGTAGTATTAATCTCCCTCTCTCACTGGTTGCTACCAGCAGCCTCTTGTTAGAGGATCTATTTTCAGTCAAGGACAAGTTATTATCATTGTTTTCCTGTGATAGTCTACAAAAAGAGAGCACTGTATTCCATGTACTGTACGGACCATTTTGTCACAGCCATGGGAGAATAGAGGTTTTATTGTAATACATTTATAAAAGCCATCTTCCAAGAATCCTTCCATTAAAGAATTTCTCATAAAACAGTGTGCAGGTCCAAAAAAACAGTAGCTTAGTAATGCCTCACCAAAGAAGTGGACCACGAAGCCGTTGCCGTAGCCGTAGATGTTAGTAGCAGGGTCCGACTGGAACTGGATGGTGACATCAGCCATGGAGGTGTAGAGCTTGAAGCGAGACCTGGTGCCACTGTACTGACCCAGGATGTTAGCTGTTAGGTCATCGCCATCGTAGAAGGTCAACAGGTCATTCTTACCCACATTGAGCCTGCAAGGAGAGGGAGAAGCAGCAGTCAGTCAACACATCTGACAAACAGAGAGTATATCTGTATATAAGAACAACAGATTGACAGAGCATGCAGAGCAGAGGAGAGGAATGCTTAATTTCTCAAAAAAAGTGTGGTCTGACCAAAAATTGAGTTTTTCTGTCAAAATTTGACTGCGGAGGGAGGGTGAGAGATGTCTTGCAGGGAAATGTCAGACCTTTGCAGGAAATCTAAATTATGTTTAAGTTGGATGGATCTGATGCGAAATAAACACTAAATAATTCAGCATTAATTTGCCTCTGCTCCCTTTGACTTTCCACAGAGCTCTCTGTCTGTCCGTCCGTCTGTCTGTCTGTCTGTTATTCTCTCTCTCTCTCTCTCTCTCTCTCTCTCTCTCTCTCTCTCTCTCTCTCTCTCTCTCTCTCTCTCTCTCTCTCTCTCTCTCTCTCTCTCTCTCTCTCTCTCTCTCTCTCTCTCTCTCTCTCTCTCTCTCTCTCTCTCTCTCTCTCTCTCTCTCTCTCTCTCTCTCTCTCTCTCTCTCTCTCTCTCTCTCTGTACTGGAATATGTATTTGCTGAAGTGAAAGTATAATGAGAACTCTCAATACCTCATCGCTATTCATCTATTTTAGCCTCATGGGTAAATGAGATGACTGAATAATGGCTGCTGGTTAACTGTTGAGTGGTATTGATAGATGGTTGATAGAGGGAAAGAGCCTCAAACTGGACAGGTCCAAGACAGTAAAAAGGGCCACATGTTTGAGAGAATAAGATAAACAGTTAGACTATTATTCATACTAACAAAAAGAAAACTGCATCATAATAAGAAAATAAATTGAACAATAGAAAAGCAGGCCAGACGCTGAAGGAGGATGGAAGCCAACTAATCAGGTCATTGAATACATAAATACTGTCATTATATCAGTGGCAGGAATCAGCCCTGTTTCCCATGGTCATTGCTGCAATGTATCAACATAATAACAGACATAAAGCCAGTCACATCTTGACTTGGGAGCTCAGCTGCCTCTGCCTAACTTCTGAATGCATTAACCTTTCCAAACAGAGAACTTAGACTCATTGCCCTCTCTCTTTCCGGAGCAAGAGCAAAGCTTGACCTTTATTCATAGAATAAATAATGGAAAAATAAGCAGTGAAAAACTCTAGTCCCCCATAGATGATAAGCAGCGAAAAACTCTAGTCCCCCATAGATGATAAGCAGCGAAAAACTCTAGTCCCCCATAGATGATAAGCAGCGAAAAACTCTAGTCCCCCCAAAGAGATAGCTCCTCTGTTCAGTGTGCACCTTGGAGCATGTGTCAGAATAGCTTTGCAGATGTCTGTGCCCACGGATGGGGCATGTTAATATTCACAGCCTGTGTGTAGGAGAGCACTTAAGAACAATAAAGGAGGGGGCTCCGTTCTCCAGACAGCCATGGGTAAGAGCAATCCTCTTGTACCTATCAATCACCTGTCTCCTGCATCCGCTACCAGATTTATTCTGCATCCAGATTGCATTTACATGATTGAGTGCACATGACTTTTTTAAGGATGGGCACCCACAGGACTGACTTTTAAATGGTCATTAGGACCCCCCCTCCCTTCACGCAGATTAATCCTGCCTGATTGCTCTGCCTGCAAATCTGTTTCTCAGAAGCCATGGGTGGGCGCGGCCCGCCCAGCTTGCCTCACTTCTGCTCTGCCCCCCCCCCCCCCCTCTTTCTTTCGCTCTGCCTCTGCTATCCTTCATACGTCCTTGAAGGTGAAGACCAGCACTTTACTGTGTGTCTGTGTGTGCGTGTTGATGGATTGTGGCAGACCATTTCAATCCGCTGCTTAAACTTAAGCAGCTCTTATTAAACAGGCCCTGATGTTAGCGAGGTGGTAGGCAGACATTAGCAGAAAGGCAGCCCATGCCACCACGTGTCTACCCAATGTGCCTGTGGACAGATTTGGGCTTAACTAACTCGGGGCTACAACTCCAGAATACAAATCAGGGTTGGCAAAGACGGCGATGAGAGCCAAACGAGGTGAAGCCTGACAAATACTCCCTCTAGTCTGCAGGACGGGCAAGAAATCAAATTAGACCTCCATTTTCCCACTAAAACCCTGGAGCGAGACACTCCAACACAAACGCCTGTAGGATGGATAGGAATGACAGGCTGTGCAATAGACAGGTTTGACATGGATCAACTGCCTGATTAGCCAGTGTTTAAGTCCACTGATCCAAATCCTCATGGGGAAACAACATCATGCACCAACCAACATGGAGACAATTACACATGCACCTTGAATGGTGTTGGTCCCGAAGCTGACAGACCCCATGTTGCACTGTCAGCTCCACAAGCAGAAGTAGATGCATGAAGATGGACAGCCAGAGAGTGATGGGATGTGATGCTATGCTGTCAACAACACATTGTTGAGGTTGCGCCACGGGCAATTATGGAGTAAGCCTGTGGGCAGCTGTTGCTGTAGCTCCCCTGAAATGTCGGACACTTACAAGCACACACACATGCCCACACACATGCCCACACACATGCCCACACACATGCCCACACACACACACACACACACACACACACACACACACACACACACACACACACACACACACACACACACACACACACACACACACACACACACACGCACACACACAGACACGCACACGCACACACGCACACACACATGCACACACACACTTTCGCTAATTTCAAACACGTGTACAGGTAATTGTGATTGCTCTCAGGGATTGAATGCTGGCATGCTACCCAGCCAGCAGCGTCCAGTAAAGAGTGTTGAAATTGTCTCTAGAAGTATCTGTGGATCCATGGAGTAGCTCTCTCAGTGGAAGTGTCTAGTCTTGTGAGACTAAGGAAGGCTGTGTGCTGCGCTGGCCCCGTTGCACGCTGGCGCTAGGGCACTGGGCTGAGAGACTGGGACACTTTCTGAGCAGAGAGCTAGCACGCACCCTTTCCATTGTTAGTTCCTGTCTCAGACTTAATGGAGAAACCGGTCATGGCTGGCAGAGCCTGCTTGGCTGTTCCGGACACGGTGAACACTTCTGAGATGGTAGGTAGACACAGCACAATTCAATCTCTTCACTCCCACCCCGGCTTTACCAGGACTTTAGTTCTTTCAAAACAATTAAGCAGAATGAGGTTTTCCCGTTTGTTTAGCTTTCTCTTTTTAATTAGAAAGTTAAGTATTTGTTTTTAAAGGCCAGGGCTTTGGCTTGGTGCCCGGGTTAGGGAGCTTTTGAAAAATGTCTTATTAATGACAATCCTGCCAAATCCCTGTGCCCCTGGGTTCATCGCTCACACCACACTGCCTTGCGCACAGGCACCCTGCCAGCCTGGAGAGGAAGAGGGGAGGGAAGAGGGGAGGGAAGAGGGGAGGGAAGAGGTGAAGGGAGAAGAGGTGAAGAGACATTCTTCATCTCTTCTTCTTTTTCCCACCATCAGCCTAGATACATCTCTCTATGATGACTATAACTTATTGCACTGACAGTTGGAAAACGGATGTATAAGCCAGTTATTGTCGTCAGTATTAAACATGTAATTCCCAGAGCTTCCACCTTCTGGACCCAAGGTGCCCTGAGAGCCAGAGTTCTGCTTCTGTTACTGTTACCAGAGAGAGAGCCACTCTGGGTCTTACAAATTGAAATACTGTTCCTGCATAGCAGAGCCAACACAGAAGATCTAATTGGAAGAGATAAACCAAGTGTTTGTCGGAGTGACAGTAGGTAGCTAGCTGCAGTATGGATGGAGGTTGTTACAACACT